>NW_027185274.1:3747500-3912500 GCF_022577435.1 Embiotoca jacksoni
TGATGAAGCTTTTACTGAAAACCTTATGCAAAAAAAAAAAGGCCAAATAAACAAACTGCGGTTAAAACATTCAAATGGCTGGTGTTTGTGGAGATACAAGATTATCATTCAACAGCACTTAAAAGCACGTAATTATTAAGTATCTGTCAGCGCAGTGTCCTTCCTTGTTATAAAGAGAGATGCTGTCTGTGTTGACACAAAACATGGTGACTATAAATAGAAACTGTTTTTGTTTGATGAGGACATTTGGTTCATCATCTCTCTGCACAGAATCAATTTCAAAGAGTACTCGAAGGTCCTCTATGGGTTGGCATGATGTGAATTTGGTCATCGGAGAGTATGCACATATGTTCTGTGCAGACATCCGCGTACCTCCAATTTGTTGTGACCACCACGCTACGCTACAAGAGTACCAAATGAACGTGGGCTGGTAAAACCAAAGTGCCGGCAGGCCGCAGTGTGAAGAGGTGTCAGTACCAACAGCTCTACAATTAGTCTTTAAAATAATATGAAGACAAACAAATGTGAAACAGTTTGTGGAGGGGAATTTCTATGACTTTGGGAAGACGTCCTCCTGTAGACGCCAATCTACTGCATATGTGGCGCACCACCTTCAACCGGACTCCTGAATGTAGTCTAAACAGAACTATTACGTGACTACGGTGTCCGCAGCTGTCCGTGCAGCGAGCGTAATCAGACTCCTACAATACACTGACATGAGGGTAATGGCATTTGTCAGCCCTTCCTCCCTAAATTAAAATAATCCAGAAGTTACAAACATGCAAATGTTTTCCATTTCTAACGTTTAACTGCCAGACACGAAATGTCTCGTGTTTCAGTGAAAGGTCCGCTATCAGGCGCATATTGAACCATAATTTTCCAAGCTAGTTGTGATGTCACAATACTCTTTCTTCAGCAGACGAGTTTGATGAACAGGCTGCACAGTGAAACTCAAACACACAAGTTAAATAACAATAAACAAAACACACTTTTCTGTGGAAAGGGGCTTAAAATCTGCTTGTGACAGCAAGACTGGACTTAATGAATGCATTTCATCGTGTGTGTGTGTGTGTGCGTGCGTGAGCTGGCATGCATCTCTCAGGCCATGTGCTTCTCCAGTCACACTGTTAGCAGAAAGCAAGAGGGGAGGGAGAGGAGAACAGGCATCAGTCTCTGCCTCTCTACAGCGCCCTCCAATGCCACTGTTGTGGCATTACACCACGGTACTGGCAAACACGCAGGTAAAGAGGCACACTGCAAGGTGGACTGTGGCTTGAGGTGCTGACAATGAAATGCAACATCCTCAGCTCAAATCCGACCGAGAACCTTTCCTGCATGTCCCCACTTGTCTCTCTTCTTATTTCCTGTCCACTTTTACAGCTTGTTAATAAAACTGTGAACCAAATGAAATACGACAACGACACATGAAATGGTGAGTCTTCAAAGATACCCGGTAGAAAAGACATTGATGCAGGGAAATGCATCGCTTGCAAGGATTTAAAGTGACAAATATAATATTTGAGTGAAGATGAATGATTATCTTCAAGGAGTGTGTTTGACATACAGTACATGTTTTAAACTGTGGTTCAACATTCATATAAAAAGTATACTGTTCCTTTAAGAAAGTATGAAAATGCTTTCAAGCCAGAGTGTGAAAGACTGTAGAAAATTCATGCTTTTCTGTTTCTGTTTGTCTATTTTTAGAACAAAATCCATCGTCTTAGTGTGTGTCTGTCTTAGTGTTCTTTATTTAGATATGTTAAATCATCCCTTACATGAATTTCACATGTGCAAAAACTCATGCGATCACGTGACCACATACACATGTGAAACTTATATTTTTCCCAAAGGAAACATGGGGTTTTGGAACATTTTCATTGTGTAATGTGTGAAGCACATGTAGATTCACATGTAAAAACCTTCCCACATATGTTCCCTTGTTATATTGTGTTTTAACATGTGTCATACATGTGATCATACATGTGGAAAACATTGGAAACTCGTGTTTTTTCTGCAATGGAGGACATAATAAAGGAAAATAGGCAGTGATTTGTTTGAAGTAGAGGAAATGGGCTTCAATCATTTTTACTTTTGTCAGATTTATATTTTTGAAAATTGAGTCTGCTTTGTCTACTGTGTTATACATCTTTAAATCATAATACAAACACATGTAGAATAATCGTTAGGCTTGATGCCCAGGGTTTGGTACACAGATTATGTTTCTTCAGAACAAACTGTATAAAAATGTATATATATATATGTATTGATGGAGTCACGTAAATATTTGTACGAGTGTGAGGCTGCCTGTCAGTCACAAACAGACTGATTGTTGATGTGTTTTTGGCAGACAAACCAGCATGTAAATAGCCAGTGAGTCAGAGAGATGAAACAAACATGTTGACTTGTTGTTTCCAGAAGGGGCGTGTGTGTGGTTGTGTTTGCGTGCTTGTACGTGTGTGTCTGACTAATATTTTGTAACTTAATGGAGGCACCCCTGACCCCCACTCCACCCCATCAGTGTGTGATTGGTCTGTGGCTCCTGCATCGGGGGATTAGGCCATGTTTCCCCACTTTACGTCCCCTGCTTGTCTCTCCCTCTCTCTCCCTTCTCTTTTCTATTTCTCTCTCCCTTTCTCCCCTGCATCACATGATCCGTTACATCACGGGATTGAGGTCAGAGCTGGATTAGGGCGAGCTATGGCAGCGAGCGAGAGAGAAAGAGGCAATGCTGGAATTACTGAAAGTGAAGGAGGAGAAATGGGTGGTGGTGGGTGGTGGGGGGGGTCAGATGGCCCACAGATGAAGAGTGGAAGGGAGAGAAGAAAGAGAGATGGTGAGAGATTGAGACAAAGAGAGAGGAGGAAGGATGAAGATATGCAGGGGCTTTTCACTAAAAGCAGGATTGAACAATTCAAAGGTCCCGTGGTGTCATGTGTGACTCTAATGCAGCCTTCTGACAAAGTGGTTTCGCAAGCATAAAACCTTCAGTCAAATTTTACAGACGATGAAAGATGTATTGAGTCAGATAAATAAAACAGCATAAATGTGGTGGAGTGACGGGGTCAAAGGTCACCAACTCACAGGTTGCACTGTAATCTGCCACAGCTACACAGAAGAAAACAGGACTGAAATACTCAATATGGCAGTTTAGCTTTTGTCTTTGAAAACATTACCACAAATTGAGGGCTCGGCATGTTTACGTATTGTATGATGGGAGATCAAAATGGAAACAGTTTAATTTAATGACCACACTAAAAGAAAGAGAAAGACTAAACTAGTTTTATATTGTGTTGTAAATTTGGATGACTCTCATTCGCTGTTGGTTGGGAACACAAGTTCAGTATGTGATCAAATATTGTAACACTTTATACCCACAGCTTTCAAGAATATCTAAAGGCCATGCAAGTTGATATTAGTCTGATTGCAGTTTGGATAACTCCACATACTTACATACATGCATTTGATGCAATTATTTGTAACAGGTGGTAAGTGTCATGCAGCAGCCTACTAAGAGTCATTTGCCAAAACCTACCTAAAGTAAAATCACTCCAATAGATGACTTCAGTGTTACGACGGCGTATTGGGGCCCTGATAAGTGAAAAAAAAGAAATAGACTTTTTTTTTTGCAGAATAAATTATATTTATTTTGAGAATGAAGTCAAACGTTTTATATTTTTGCCAGACATACAAAATTTTGACCTTATTGTTGACATTTCCACTTTGTTCCAATGCAAATGAACTACTCCTCTTATTTTTTTTCCTTACTGCTGCCACAATAGTCCGACATATCAACAGAAACTCAAACTACAATAAACGCTAAATGTGAGGAACATTTTTTACCTATCGTGGTTTTCACTTTGAGATTCAAGGAAACAAAAACATTTCAACCAGTTGATTAATGTAAGGCAGAGGCAGCAACTGATACTCTGCTACCAGTTGAGGCACATTTACAAGTATTCCTGTCTTTTAATATATATTTATATATGTATATGTATGTATTATACAAATGTAATTTATATATCCTTACTCTTTCTGGAGGTTTAAAAACTCAAAACACAGCTGAAAAATCACCTGTAATTAAACATCATACAACAAAAATAGAAATAAGCATGTATACAGTTTAAGAAGGCATTGAGATAACAGAAAGTATGATATTATGAAACTAAAAACAGTACTTTTGTGGTTGGTTCAAAAGAAAAGAAAAGAAAAGAAAAGAAAAGAAAGGAAAGGAAAGGAAAGGAAAGGAAAGGAAATGGTCAAGTGTGTGACATTATCAAATTGTATCCCAGTGTTGTTGTCCTGGTCCAATGGACATAAATTGACCCGACACTTGTAGAGCAGAGATCAGGGTGAACCTGTGAGAGCCAGACTACAGATTAGACGACATCGCAGTGGCATGAAACTGGATCTGGATCCGTGGTTCTGTCAAACGACGCTGACGCAGCAACAGACACACAAGCGAGGAAACGTGGTGCTACCATTGCTGATTTTAGTGTAAAGTCACTTCTGAGATCTTTTGTGAGAGTAGAAAGGAAAGAAAAGCAATCAGATGGGAAACTTTAGCAGCATCCATATTCCTGCAGTGGTCTCCTTAAAATTTCCTCTCTCTGCTTGTTTGTACATGCTGATGTTTGGTGGACTTCATCAGTGTTATGTCAGGTTATTTTTTCCTCTTTATATTTGTAAAAGGTCAAAGTTTAATTAACGATACTTTGTGTCCCATGATGCATTGGGACTGCGAGAGCATCTGTCACTGGGGGGGGGACAGGACATTGGAACCAATTTGTCATCTGGAGAGGGAGAAGGCTTTAATCCTGCCGATGAAAAGAGAAATGTCCAGAGAAAGATGGACATACAAGCGGAGAGATGATGAGGATAGAGAGACGGTGAGGATGAGGAGCAAGAGGAGGACGGGAAGGAGGAGGAAGAGGAGGAAGAGGGAGACAGTAATCCCGTCTAATTCACTTAGTGTTGCGCTGAGGGAGCAGGACACTAAGAGGATTGGGGACATTCTCTAAATTAGATCAGCAAGAATAACAAACTGCAAGGAGAGGTGGAGCGGAGGGAACGAGGGGGCACACTGGAGAGGTGGCATGGAGGAAGGGGCAGATGAGGGAAGGTGGCACAACGGAGAGAACATGTGAGGGACAGGATACAGAGGCAGGAGAGGTACATATATCATAAAAAAGATAATAAAACCACTGACGGGACGTTCAAAGAAGGGTAAAAAGATTTCCTGACAGTTTAAACTGCCTCCTTCACGACTGATGTTTATGATAGCTGCCTTTGAGCAAGGCATTGACCCCGAAGACACAAGAAAAACTAGCACAGGCATCCAAAAGGAAGTGGTCATGAGTAATAAACCGATGCACAGACATTAGAGCATCACCACCTGTTGCCTTCAGCGATTCTGATCACAATTCATGTTCAAACACTGAACGCCAAGAGCTCTTATAATCCAGACAACTGTTTCGGTCTAACATATCATTAATCTGTGGCTCTAAACTCTGACTTTTACTATTAGTGATATTAACTAGGTGTTAAGTTGTAATCTGCAGTAAAGCCCTTAGCAGAAGTGTATGCTGAGGTTGACAGTGGCTGGTTGATCCATTCATAGTGTAATACTGATCCTGTTACCCCGACGAGCAGCAGATCACTCACACCTACTTACACTGGATTCAGCAGCATTAATGCACAATTACAAATCTTATTTTTTATGAACAATGCAAATTGTAACATCGTCTTTTATGTATGAGCAACATGATGAGCGTTTGAGTGATTTTCAAAACAGGTTTGATTTGACTGGCTTTACTGTGTTCACTGTTGAGGGTTGATAAAAGACATCTGATGCTACAGTAATGATTCACTGCAGATGAATACTTAAGCGAAGCATTGTTATGCTGTGCTTTTCATATTTTAGTAGTAAAGGGATTTCACCTATATTTATGATCACATAGTCGGTAAATCATTGTTGCTGAGAAAGCAATCCAGTATCACTACAAAGTACGTTTTATGTAAGTACCATCATGACATTAGGTAAATTACTTTTGGCTTGACTTTTGTCTCTCGTGGACTAGAGTCTGGTCTCCTGGGTGAAAGTCACGTGTTTATTCCATCCAATCACTCCCGACCTTCTTTCCACTTGGACCCACAGATTGTATACGAAAATGGTTGTTATCTGAAATCTTAAACCAATGCAGAAATGCCTTAAAGTGGAATACCACCTAGTGGCTGGCTCCAAAAACCCTGTGGCTCCACTGACTCCCATTGAACTACTCTGATAAAATATTAAATCAGTAATTTTTTACTGATTCTACATAGTGGTGTCATTAGCAAAATTCACTCTTTCTGGTCAGTGTTCTTGTGGTCCTTCTCAATTTGATTTAATCATAAATGAGATATTAAGCCTCAAAGAGAGGTCCAAATATGGTCACTTCTGGCTCCAAAAAACTAAGATGCTCTTGAGACGCGAGGCTCCAAAACAGCAGATCACAAACCAGTGGATGAAGTGACGGTCGGTTGGACCTGTTTACTCGACCCTGGCCATATATAGATTACTTGTACTCTTCACGGCAAGTGAAGCGTGACAGTGACACAGTATCCTCAGGTGGACTGATGTGTGTTTAACACGGTTAGCGTGATAAATATATATAGCATATAATGATAGCTTCTGGCCTTACACCTGTAAAACAAAATACTAAAACATTGTAAACACTGCACAGTAAAAACCACGAGGGCAGTGTGTATGGTGAACTGTATATCTAAAAGACCGCTTTCGTTGCATCATTGGTGAGCAGCTGTTACTGGGAAGCACCATCGTAGACCGACTGTTAAGGTCTCATACTACATGAGTGGAATCCTACGTAAACAAACTCAGGCTTATATTGTATTTTCATCTCCTGTTCGAACCTGGTCTGACTGTCTTGTTCCCACTTAGCCGTACAAAATTGTCCTCCTCTGCTTTGAAATGATCCCCGCTCATCTCTCTGAAACTATGCGTCATGAGGATTTCTCTTTCATTTTATTTTATTCCGGCAAGAGCAGGAAAACAATGTGTTTGTGAGTTTGTGTAACGTGTGTGTGTGTGAGTCTGTGCAGTTAACGTTGAAATTGTGGCTTTTTTTTGTGCGTATATGTGACTATTGATGACTTTAATTTATTCGCATGTGTGTTAAGAAGTCTGTCTTCATGATGATTGTGAACATGCCCATGTCTGTACATATATGTGAGTGTGTCTGTATGTGTGTGTGTTTGTGTCTGTGTGTGCGTTTGGGCGCGTGCACGGCGCGTGTATGCTTGGCGGCGTTGGGATTAGGAATCGATTAAGAGGAAATTGGACTGCGGGCAGGCGGGAGGGAGGTCGGGAGGGAGGTAGAGAGGGAGGTGGAGAGGGAGGGAGGGAGGGAGGGTGGAAGAAGGGAGGAAGGGATGAGGGGAGGGATGATGGGGAGGCCGGTCCGCTCTGGCAGCAGCAGCCTGGGGCATGATTACAGTGTGCCTCCAGAGCAGGCCGGCCACCAGCTTGTTTGGAGGAGATTAGAGAGGGGAAAGAAATGAATCATATTTCTAAGTCCTGAGTGTATCTGTGTCTGTGTCTCTGTGCTTCACAGTCCATATGCTGCTGCTGGGGGATTACAGGAGCACACTGCCTGCAGAGCACAGGAGGGGGCCCATCTATCTATCTATCTATCTATCTATCTATCTATCTATCTATCTATCTATCTATCTATCTATCTATCTGTCTGTCTGTCTGTCTGTCTGTCTGTCTGTCTGTCTGTCTGTCTGTCTGTCTGTCTATCTATCTATCTATCTATCTATCTATCTATCTATCTATCTATCTATCTATCTATCTATCTATCTATCTATCAGGGTGTAGTTGTGTGTATGTCACACGTGGTATATGAACACCCATTAAAGCCTGTTAGTGACTGTAGTCTACTGCACTTTGTTAATGAGCTTTTGGGCTAGCCAGGGTTATGCTGTGTCACCATGCGGCTGAAGCCATGCAGCTGGGTGTTCTCAGACTAAATCCCAGTCACAGGCCCCACTGTTACCGGCAGCCTGAGGAATGAAGTGTAACAACCAGGCAGGTAAAAAAATAAAAACACAGGTTTTGCCTCATAAAGTTAAGTGTTAATATTCAAATATCCATCTGATTGTGTTTCACTATACGGTCACAGTACTGTAAACTTTGTGTAGTTTTCAGAGTGAAGAATGTAGCCAAGTGAAACAGCAACCTTAAACTAGATATGCGGGTTACGATATCAACTCAAATGTGCAAAATGCTTTATTGATCTGAGTTTGAAATATCATCACAAACTGATCCACTATTCCGAGCATAAAGAACTGACAAAAAGAATAAGTTAGAGCAAAACTGTGAGACTGTAGTTAGTCCAGGGTGCTTTGACGTGACAGCTCATATCAGCATGTTAACATGTTCACAATGACAATGCTTGATGTTGATGCTTAGCTGGTATAATGTCAATGCTTCCTTCTTCACTGATTAAAGTCTGGAAACCTTGTTAGCATTAACATTTGCTCAGCCGTTCTGAAAGGCGGACCAATCAGTGACCTTGAAATAGTTCCAATAATGTCGGCGGTGGAAGAGTTTAGGTGCAAAACGCGTAGTATATGCTGGTCAGTGCCAATTGGTTAATTCAGTCCAGGAAGGATAATTGTTGTAGTGATGGATCAACACTGAGACTGGTTCAGCCTGACTATTGCTCACAGCTTCAGACTATTACAGTCTGGAAACCCTGCTCCAGACTTCAAGGTTTGTCCAGCGACTCTGAAGGACAGACCAATCACCTCAGTTTAGTTGTGACCAGATCAGTTTGTTGCGCTTTCCTTGTAGATTTAAAACCAGCAGGCACAAACCTTTCAGCATTATTGTAATACAGCTTAAACATCTTCTTCCCATAGGTGCATTGTGTCATTGGGATACAAGCCCCACAGCCCTGTTTCAACATCTCAATACACATGAGCTAATACCACGGCGACCCTGTGGCCTGGGAGCACACAGAAACATTCATCAATCCAGAATAATCTGCCCGTCTCCCGTAGTTCAGTTTAGGTCTGGCGGCGCGGAGGGACTCAGTATTATGGTTAGTTCTAATCTGTTTTCTGTCCTCTCTGCCCTGCTCCCGCTCATCTCTGCCTTATACCCACTGAACCTCTTGTATAGATTAGTGGAACGCTCCCAGAAACTGATTCCCAATCTTCCTCCGGGAGATGTCCGACATTCCCATTTGTCCTTTTTACTGCCCCCAAAAGGGCGGAGAAACAGGAAGATGACACGTGTCACAGGTGCAACACGCCGATGACACAGAAAACAAAGACCCCAGAGTTTTAATGAAGTCGTTTAATGTCTCAGAAACATCATAGCTATCTAGCATGGTAGTGGTGAGACCGGTCAAACACAGGAGACAAATGAAACATACAAAATAATTCATGTCAGAAAAATAAGCAGAGAAGATTATAATGCAAAAGATAAAAGTACAGTAAATGATTAAGAAGCATAAATAGCATTGTGTCCTATTACTGCTACTTTTATTGGATAAACCCCTGAGTTTGAAAAAAAAAGAAAGAAGAAGAAGCAGAAACCAGAAAAATATAAACAGAAAAAATAAAAAGTTGGCAGTTTTCTAGAAATTAAGAAAGTGAGAGAGAGAAAGAGAGTCTGTTGGGAGGAGCGCCTGCATAACAACACACCGCCGATACCAGACATGATTGCATTTTCAAGTTTTAATATTTACAAAACAACAACAAAAAAAAGTATATTAGCAACGTCCATGTCAGCTGAAGACATAATATTAATGATGATAGTCATAATACTGATAATAATATCAACTTCAAAACAAATTACCACAATTTTTACTTCAACGAATTCACAATTTTTAAAAGAAACATAATATTGTTTAAGTCTAATACAAAAAGAAATCAAACGAAACATTAAACACATAAAGTGGTACCCATCACTTCTTCACAGGTTGGAGTTGAGAGAGGCACCAAACTCTCTGTGCAAAGGGGGGAGGGGGGGGCCGCATGGCGGCCCAGTCCCTTCCCTCTCTCTGGTGCAGTCGTCTCTCCCATCGAATACCTCACTGGCAGACAAAAAGTTTATTCATTCGTAAATTCAAGAACTGTTGCGACTTTATTGCGAGATGAAGTGGAGGGGGGGGGCGAGGGGGAGGGGGACGGGGGGGTCAGGTGGCCACAATGTGACCATTGTTGCTCCAATTGTGTGGAAGTGATCCTATTAAAACTAACAATGTATACAACCATGCTCAAAGGCAACAGGTTTGTACTGCAGTCACTGGAGTGACTAACTCCGCCCCCCTCCACAGCGGCTGCAGAGGGTCAGTTTCAATACAAGGCTACAGGGAACCATCAGCTTGGGTCTGCTATACGTTTTTCCACGTGCTATTGAATTAGTGGCCACCACCCTGGAAAGACACATCCTTCAGGTGTCTGCTTGGGTTAGCTCACTCGTTTGTCTCAAAGCTTTCTGAGCGATTAAAAAAAAAAAAGCAACTTTGTAAAAGAAATACATCACAGGAAATACAAGACAAAGTCTAGAAGGGGGGAATAACATCAACCTGGGCTGTCATCACTTGGAAGTCAGTTTCAAGGCTTTCTATGTCAGTCATGCGGAGCACTTGTCAGTTACTAAAGGAACGACTGTTGTTGTGCTGCGAGCTAAAGTTAAAAAAAAAAAGTGCTGTGCTTCAAATCCGGTCTGAGCCCAAGCCAGCAAATTTCTGTTAACAAGTACCAAGTCATCACTCAAAGTATCCAGCACACGACAAGTGGCCTCCTTTTTTTTTTTTTTTTTTTTTGCATGTTCACTTCAGTGTATTTAAATCACAGCAGTTTCAACCTTTTGATCCACTAAGCAAGATAATTAAATTGTACCTTGTGCTCCTTATATGTGGCCGTTCCTTCATTTCCAGGCTGATTTCTATACTGTCATCTGTCTGTTACAATCACCAAGCCAAGCATTTACAGATGAGTTTACTTCCACACGTATTTTTCTGACACAACAAAAATGATGAGATTATTTCAGCTGATTAGCTCTTCAACTGATATGATTAACAGATATCTGTGTCCCAAGTTCCTTCTTCTAAAAACGCACCAAAAGTAATCTGGGGTTTTTCACCCTTCTTTGATTTTGTTTGATTTCTCACTCCCCCCCCCCCCCTCCCCCCCTCACCTGCCTCCCTCCTCACATCCCACTTCCTGTTATTTACAAGACCTGGAACTTCCATGAGTTCTGGTCTTTGTAGTCCAGACAGTCAGCGGCATTGAAATTGAGCTTCCAGGCAGCTTGGTCTTTGTAGTCTAGACAGTCGACGGCCCCGAAGCCCAGTGAGGCGGCTGTGTAGCCCTGGGAGGAGAGCGAGGCGGGGGACTGGCTGAGGGGCCCACCCATTGAGGAGGCTGTGATGGGGCTCAGGGCCCCACCGGTGCCCGAGAGCTGCGGGTGCATCGGAGACAGGTAGGAGCTACAGTCCAGGCCGGTGAAGTAGGAGGAGGAGCCTGCGTAGCTCTGGCTGTAGGCCGGGGCCTGGGTGTAGGTCATGGGGTAAGAGGTGGTGCGCTGCATGCAGGGGGTGGTGGAGGCGGACAGGGGGTCTGGCAGCGGAGAGATGGAGGCTGGGCTCCAGATAGACACCGTGGCACTGGCAGAGCTGGAGCTGGGGGTCATGGCGGTGCCTGGGGGAGGGGGTGGAGGGCTGTAGGGTCCATTGGTGGCGTTGGCACTGGCCTCGGTGTTGGCCTCACGAGCGGGGGACGCCTTCTTTTTAGGGGGCCGGGGTTTGGACTGGCCTGTGCTCTGCTGCTGTTGCTGGCGGCACTTGGCACGACGGTTCTTGAACCAAACCTTTGGGTTGACAAAGGGGCATTATTAAATAACAGCATTTCATTATCTAATCAAAGAAATAAATAATCTGTGTCTAATTATCTTTTAAATAAACAGTTAAACTGTAAAAGCTGCTTTTATGGGGAAACCTGTTAATTCTACGTGTTTAAAACTGTCTGACACGACAACACACGCACACACATACAGACTGCTTGACACGTCTTTGTTCCAGCCATAAATACTCCATATGAAACAAAATAACATTCCCTCATGTATTACCTGGACTCTGGACTCAGGCAGGTTGATCTTGAGGGCCACCTCCTCCCTCATGAAGATGTCTGGGTAGCGGGTTTTGGCAAACAGAGCCTCCAGGATGTCCAGCTGTGCCCGCGTGAAGGTGGTGCGTTCCCGACGCTGTTTACGCGGGGTGCCTATGAAAAATAAAAATAATAATAATAATTCGTATTATTATTTTGAGCTTTGCCTTGTTTTAATTATAGATTATTCAGATGTGAATTTCATTTGTTCAAGTTGGTTTAAATTTAGCGATAGATGGGAAATAGTAGAAGTTTAATTCTATGTTAAAACATTATTAACGTATTTTAATGGGAAAAAAAATCAATGATAATTTTTGAACCAATCAAATTTATCTTTTGAATTCGCAGGATAAAAAAAGAATAAAAAAAAAAAAAGATTGATTCTCCTTCGTGATTCCACATTTCATGCTCGACATTGTCAGTGTTTGTAGATATTATTCTACAGAACATGTCTTGCAAAAAATACGGGATCGAGTCTGATACGTTTTAGAAGATGAATTTTAATCGGACCTTGTTGGCATTTCTAGTCATAATTTAGCAAATGTGGTGTTTGAGACGAACAACAACGTGTCGATGATTGACGCATTTTTCATTGAATCGAATAAACTCGTATTTGTCTTTGGGTTTTACATTTCAAAAGTGAGGCTTTTCGAATCGAAATATACAAAGCGACGAAACGAAAGTCACTGCGTATGACGGATTCAAAATCTTAAAAGTGCTCTCAAAATTTCCGTTGATTCAAATTCTTCTTCATCTGCAGCAAGAAGGCCGAGCTTTGTAACGTGCCTTCTATCATCACTTAAAACCTCGGCAGCGGTTCAGCTCGCTCCTCGAGGATGACAGATGCTGATCAGAACATGTAGTCCATGCAAACAATATATAGGAAGTGTTCATTCATGAAAAAAAAAAAAACATTATGTCATAAAATATGAGGAGCACAAAGACTGTCCTTTTGGAAATAGGTTACCTGATAAGAGCAACAGCTTGGAGTTTAATTACGTGTGAGAACAGGCAGCGTTTCTATTCACACACATTTTCATTGTTTTTTGACTCTATAATCCGCTGAACTTATTATAGGTCAAGTGAACACATGTTCTGGTAGCTGAAGAATCGGAGGCTTATATTCACACTCATTAAGTATAGCATTACAGCAAAAATTTAGGAAATGACGTGCAAGTGAATTTCTTTTTTAAACAGATTTTACGCATGAAATACGCAGCCAACAAGGTTTTCTGTGAATTCCTTCAGTTTCAGTCTTTCAGAATTTTTTTTTTCCCATTTGAAACAAGAATAAAAAAAGACGCGTTTAAATAGAACACAAATATGTAGTTAGAAATCAGAGGCCACTACTTACTGGGATATCCAACGGCAGAGTGGAGCAGATCCATGCCCGGGCCGGACAGCGTTAACCCGTTCACGGCGTAATGGGGTTGCTTAATGTAGGACATCATGCCTCCTGCCGGCTTTAAAACACTCCCTCACTCCCTCACTCTCTCTCTCCTTCTCTCAGACCGGGGCCGGGTCTCCTAACTAGTCTCCAGGGGGTGTCTCTCTTTCTCTCTCTCTCTCTCTCTCTCTCTTTCTCTCTCTCTCGTTTTTTTTCCTGTCGCTCCCTCCCGATGTTTTTCTTTTCCCTGGGTTGTTTGTCACTTAGTTGTTGTTTTTGAGTTTTCAGTTGCTGTCTTCTCCTTCACGACCTTTGTTGGCTCCTCTAAGTGCCGTGCACTCGGGCACTCGTGATTCTGACTTCTGAAGTAAACGCGGTGCGCCTTTACACCTGTTTGCACTTCAAGCGTAAAACCACAGCAGATTTAAGGGCTGGGTGTATAATTTATCACTCCTGTGTTCAACGAAGAAGGACAACAACAACAACCACTCAAATCAACCCAAGACTATAAGAGAAAATATCACATGAAAAAATGATTACGGTTGACTAAACAAGACTTGCGCTATAATGCAGTTGCTCCGGGAAAGTCGTGCGTAATTGCAGCGCGCACCTACGTCGCCAGGTGAGAGGTGCCAAAACGGAGCAGGTCCGCAGCAGTGCGTCGTCTGATGGGTGCTGAAAAGTGCAGAGGGCCCCTGGCGGTCCCTGAGAAGAGGATGTGGATCTGCTGGGTGAACAAGTGAGGCGAGCGAGAAGAGACTGGCTAATTAGAAGTAACTTCTTACCCAAGTAGACACCCAGAGCCCTCCCTCTCTCTCTCTCTCTCTCTCTCTCTCTCTCTCTCTCTCTCTCTCTCCCTCTGACTCGGTCGGCTTAAGCAAACGCACGCGCCCACATGCATTTACATATTCATTATTATTCATCATGCAGGTCTATTCATGTTGACCCTGATGCGTTTAGGATGATAATTTGACACAAAATTGTGCTTCTTGTGGAGTTTCAGTGATTACTTTATGTCTCTTACATTTCATTATTTTTAACATTTAGGCAAATTTCTTTGCAGCAGCAGACACCTGTTGATATGCAGCCTATTTAAAGATCGATTGAAAAAGCGCAATGATTAAAACACAAACAACGAAAAACAGACTTGAAAGTATGTTCTCTGGTTCATAAAGGCCCTTGGCAAGTTGACTTTTTTTTATTTATTTATTTATTTTTATTTATTTTTTTTACAGCGAATGTTGCATGATGGTCAGTCTTTTCCAAAAGAAGGACCTTTTCTTGTTCTGGGCCATTTTCGAAATTGGCCTCCTAAAATAATTGGGCGACCCGGCTTGAATGTGGAGGCAGAGGTAGAGCCACTGCGAGGCGGAGAAGGGGGTACAGGCCGGATTAAAACAGCACAAAGACCGCGTTGTTCTGCTATTAAATCCCTTTCTGATCCCCAACATACTCCCTCCGGCCCATTCATCCATTCATTCACTCTGGTCTATAATAATAACAATAATAATAATAATAATAATAATATACTACTAATAATAGTTCTTTTATTAGACTTTAATAATGTATTACCATAAATTCATCATGTACCTCAGATATTTGATAGTTATGTAGCAGCTGATATTATAGGGGGAAAGATACAAACGTATAGTTTAATGTTTAGAGAATACTTTAGAAATTAAACAGGCAACAGGTGGGCCGATAGATGCCTGATTTGAAATATAAAATAACAGATAAATGCAACTATTTGCAAAAAAATACATTTAATCTGGGAAGGGACACTTAGTTTCTATTAAATATATGTGTATCTATATTCATAATTGTTTTCAAATATTGCACTGAAATTAGAGGTAAATTCGTTTAAAAAAAAAAAAGAAAAGTGTATTAATGTTTTACACAGTATCGCAGAACTCGTCATTTTGTGTTTTGCCGTTGTTTGTTTATGTTGTCATACTCGTGGTGTACAGGTATTGACGCTGAGCTGAGTGTCTCTTGTCGCCGGGCTGGAGTTTGGCCGGTGTGTGCCATCCTCTGCGGCGAGACAATTTCACAGTGTCCAAAGCCGATTCTCTGCGCTTGTTAATTGAATCGGATTTCTTATAGTTTAAAATCCACACACACACACACACACACACACACACACACACACACACACACGCACGCACGCACAGACCCATGTAGCTGCAGCCCAAACTGTATAAGGGGTTTATCTAGCTCTGTAAAGCCAAAGCGGAGATATAAAGACACACACAGAGCGACAGGGTGACTTTTTACCGGCGTGTTTGAACGTTTCCAAACCTCGAATAAAAAGTCTTCACCTGCTCAGGTTGTGTGTGCGCCCGTTTCGGCAGGCCTTCGTGTGCGTGCGCGTGCTGCTGACGTTTGGATACCTTGTGTCTTCAGCGGACGCCTCACACGCTCCACTTCCAGGTACGCCTTATTTGTTTGTTTGTTTATTTGTTGTTGCTGTAAGATAGCTCGGACAGCTTGAACGAGAACGAACTGCGGGCAGCTCGCCGAGCAAACTGAGGGGAGTCTGAAGACAAGAATGTCTCGAGACCTCCAACTGACAGAGAGGAGAAAAAAAAAAAAAAAAAAAAAAAAAACCCGCGTGAGACCTCAGATATGCCCTAGAGCGCGCGCAACACTGCTGTGCACGCGCTTTCTTCACGTACCTGCTTCCATCACTCTTCTTCTGTTGCATTTTTTTTTAGTGCAGTACTTTAAAACAAAATTATGATAGATTTTCACCCATATTGATGGCACCGTTTTGGTGCTTTGTTTTTTTTTCCAATTAAAAGACTGAAATAGAAGACCGACTGAACAAAATACCACCTCTTGGGACTTTTAACTTTTTTCAAATGCAGACTTTTTTCATGTAATGATAAGATAGCCTAATGTTAGGACTGATACGTTAGAATTAATCAAGTGGCTTATTAACTTAATTTATTGTTAACAAAAAGTCAAAGTAAAATAGCAAGGGAACTGACATTTTTACTTAATAATGAATACAGGAGGCCTCTGGCTTTCTAATCTATAAAACAATGTTACATTGTAAAATTATCATTTAAAAAAGAAAAGAAGGAAACTAGGCCTACATGATGCTTATGGGTAATTCCTGAATCCCTTACAATGAAAGTGATTAATTAAAGATGTTAAAATAGGCCCATTTTTCAACTATTGTTCTAAATTACACTCCTTCAGTAGTTGCACTTTATCAAATACAATCAGCAATCAAAAGTGTTGCTCATAGAAACACAGTGATTTGCTCATATAGATTGTAAATCTTGAACAAGAACAATCAAAGAAGGTACCAGCAGCTCCATGACATGGTTTTAATATGACAGGTAATTTCCTTGTACAATGGATTAAGGAAATTGATTGTCTCATTTATTCAGATATATTTATTTCAGTCATCCTTCTCCTCTTCCAAGTAATTTACTTAGCAAAGTTTAATCGTGTGTATTTGCATGCGTATAAATATGATTGATGCTCTCTATCAAGCCGGTGTATTTTATTGTTGCACGACAAGCAATGTTATCTGGGCTGTTTGTGTGGAAATTGCTCCGTGATGACAGACTGCTGGTAGTTTGGACGCACTAGGACCCAGAGCAGAACCAAATTAAGGACAACCATCACATAAGAGGCTTAGTACATCTAATCTATACTCCTACACACACACACACACACACTCAGACACACACTCACACACAGTATTTCATAAACATCCCATTTTGAAACAAGCACGCATTCATGTCCCAAAGGCAAACACCGCCATTGTATTTTCATTTAGTTTTCATTTTCTCCAAACTGTTTTATTCCCCTTGTTGACCTTAACTTCCATCCCTCTGTGTGCGCCCATATGCTCCACTATTTCTCTCATCCTATTTCATTAGTGAACATCCTTCAATGAACTAAGAAGCCGAGAGCAAACTCATTTATTCCAGACCATTATCGTAAAAAAACAACAAAGAGAAATAGTCAGACATTAATTCTCCCTCGTCTGCTTGGTCAGTGAATGTGTGCATATCTGAGAATCAGAAATGAAAAAAAGGATTTCAAACTGAAATTGAAATGAAGTTTAACTCCGTCCCGGCTTCTCAACAATCATCATAATGAAATTTTTCCCACAGGAAATGCAATTTCTTTAGTTTCCAGTGTCCTCTCAGAACAATAACAGAATATTTTTTCCCAGAATCCTCCCCTCCTGACAGGCCTGGTAAACCAGTATTTGTTGTTAGATGCCAATCCTTTGTTTGTGTGTGTGATGCAGATGATAAAAACATGATAAGAAGGAAGATCATTTATGTGCATGCTTTCCATGATTGAGTGATTTGTTGGCATGACACCGATCAGAAACCATCACTTCCCAAAACACACACACACACACACACACACACATTATTTACAAACACACAAACCCGCCACACACACACACTTTCCCAGCTGTTAAGTACCTCTGACATCATGTTGTTCGATTGTGTATTTTTGTATGTCTGTGTGCACACTGTGTGCTTATAGTGTGTGTGTGTGTGTGTGTGTGTGTGTGTGTGTGTGTGTGTGTGTGTGTGTGACAGTCACACACTCACACACACACACACGCACAGAGTTCAGCCGATTTATCATAATATGCTTTATCTGAAAAGTAAGTATCTTACCTCGGGATAAAGGGAGGAAAGAGGGGTTTGTGGCCAGATTGACAGAGGAAGGGTGGATGGAGAGAACTGAGCGCTCACTGCAGTGGAACAGAGAGCAGGACCTTCAATTCTGTGGCTGAATTGATCACTATTGATAAGGTAACTGAACATTATGGGACGGGAGGGAGACGTGCTGACAGAGAGGGACACAGTGGTGTGTGTGTGTGTGTGTGTGTGTGTGTGTGTGTGTGTGTGTGTGTGTGTGAGAGAGAGAGAGAGAGAGGGAGAGGCAGGCAGACTTTGAGACACAACTGAGAAGGAAGGAATGTGGGCTTCACTGCGAGGGACTGATGGAGGTCAAAATTACAACTGGAGGAAACTGGGCGGAAAAGTTGAGGCGGATGGGGTGGAAGGAAGGAAGAGTAGAGGAACGTGATGATAAAACAGGGCAGGAAGAAGAGAGAGAGAGAGGCAGATGGGGAAGGGGGAGTGTGGGAGGGGCGTTGGGACAATCGCAGCTTTTTGAGGGTCTCCTTGTTCTGCTGCTTTTTATGATTTTATAGTCAAAAGTTCAACTATTCAAACAGAATGTCTTTTACTTTTGATGTTATTTGTATTTTTTTAATATGTTTATCAGACTACTGCTACTGTCTGAGTTTATATATAGATAGAAATGCTGGTGTGTGTGTTTGTGTGTGTGTGTGTGTGTGTGTGTGTGTGTGTGTGTGTGTGTGTGTGTGTGTGTGTGTGTGTGTGTGTGTGTGTGTGTGTGCACATGTATTGAGGTCAGTGTGTGTTAACTCCTCATTTAAGTGATGTGAGGATTACGCTGTGTGAGTCCAGGCCAGACCATGTGTCTCTGCATAGTGCTCTACGTCTGCAGTGACACAATGGGCCACATGAAATTAAGGTCCCTTGCTGTGTATAGGTTACAGTGAATGCTCCCGCTGTTAAGACTGCCATTACATGCCATTAGTGTGTGTGTGTGTGTGTGTGTGTGTGTGTGTGTGTGTGTGTGTGTGTGTGTGTGTGTGTGTGCATACGTATAAGTGTGTGTGTGTGTGTGCCCATTTAGAAGGATTTGGGTTGTCAGTAGTCCGTCATGGGTCGAAGCTAAAGATACACTCAGGCTGTGGTCGCTTATATAATGAGGAACTATATACAAGTAGGCTTGACTACTTTATATACACTGTACATATCACCAGCAGCGTTATATATAGAACAGCACTGTGTGTTTAGATGACTGTGACCCCCGTGTAACTGCAGGAAAACCTTAATCACGACTTTATGTTGTTGAATAATGTCCAAAAAAAAAATTGCTGTAAAATTTAAACTTAATATTCAGGCTACTGCACATTACAAATATAAGCTGCTGCTGTTTTTATATTTTATTATCAACTATGCTTTCTGTGCACAATCAACACTGACCCCGCTCCAATGACAAGACACATTACTTTACAATTGATTACTTTAATTTTCTACCAGTTATCCACCACATATTTATTATTGAAGTTACATTGCAGTTCCAATGTCTGTAATGATGTCATTTATGGTTCTAGAAATTAAAATGTAAAGTCATAATTGTCACACTTATGCACATTTTAGCCATATAAAATAACCCCTCAAACATATTCAATTGTTATCTTTATTTTAATGTTGTTATACACTTTCAGATTATATCCACTCTGAGTAAAAACAATATTCAAGTCAGAAGCAGGAACACAGTCAAACATGTCCTGACAGGCACACATGGCTCCCACGCCGATGAGTAAATTATTTTCGTGATTGTTGTGAGAATGGTTTGTAGTCGGCGTTTTTTTTTTCTTGGAGCTGATGGATGTTAATGTGAATTTCTGCCTCTTCAGAAAGAAAAAAATGGAGCTGTGTGTGTGTGTGTGTGTGTGTGTGTGTGTGTGTGTGTGTGTGTGTGTGTGTGTGCGTGTGTGTGTGTGTGTGTATGATGCTGCTGCACCAGAGTGCAGGCACAAAGCGTTATGTGACAGAAGGATGAGTCTGACTATGAGTTCATCTGTAAATAATGTCTGGCCAGCATCTTGATCAATTTCACAGACTGCAGACCCCCTGATGTGAGCATGTGTGTGTCCTGCTGTCTTCTCAGTGCAGACAGAACTCTAATCTACTGCAGACACCAGCAGGTGGGGTCTGTATGTTGTGTGTGTGTGTGTGTGTGTGTGTGTGTGTGTGTGTGTGTGTGTGTGTGTGTGTGTGTGTGTGTGTGTGTGTTAACTGTCATCATTTAGCCCCCTCCTTGACCGCTGTCTGGGGTTTTAGCATGTTAACACCTGTTCATGCCTTCATACTGATACACTTGGAATAATTTAAGATGAGAAATTTCAGTTGCATCCCAAATGTTATCAGAACATGTGAAGATGTTTTATTTTAATGCCAGAAATGCACAAAACATTTATGTGCATAGTACCTACATGTAAGAACTCACATCATGCTGTAATAAAACATAGCTGTTCAACTGGTTTGAATTGCAAATTCTGGTAAAATGTATATATATTTTTTACAACTTTTGCGGATAGCTAGATGACTATTCCTCATTCACAATGAATTCCTAAAATATCTGTATTATTGTTATCAGGTTTTAAGTCAAAACTAGACAATGATTTTTTTTTTTTTTAAATCCAGCTGAATGTGCAAACATGAGATCAACCACTGAAAAAAGGTTTAGGCTTATTGGGAAGGTGCATCACACACTCACTCAGGTTCCCATCACTTTAGAGGACTACGAACCACTACTACCTAAACCGATCTTTATCTAAAACTTACTCCGAGTCATTATCCTGAAATCTTATGATTTACACTAGAAAGACCCAAAGGAAGTCAGACTGACAGCTCCAGCTATGACACACACACACACACACACACACACACTATAACACTCAGCTTGTTAAAACAAGGTTATATGTGCATTCATGCATAGTTTCATGTGCACTGTCTTATGAAAGACGTGTGTGTGTGTAACGTGTTTGGGGAGCATGTGTGTGCTGGTGTCGTGGGGAAGAAGGACATTATTGGTGCGGGGATGGGGGTGGGGTGGGGGGGTTGAGTGTGTGTGTGTGTGTGTGTGGCGTGGTACAGTAGCTTGAGAGCACCCCCCCCCCCTCCCTCACCACCACCAGCACCGCCACCCCTCCCACCCCCCCACCTGCAGCCCCACCACCCCATATGGCAGTAGACAGCAGTAGTAATCATGGAAGTGGAGCAACAGGCCCTGAGCCTCACTAATCCTCGGCCACACTCCGACACGTGCCACACTGGTGCATACACACACCCTATGCACACACACACACACACACACACACACGCACGCACACACACACACACACACACACAGGGCTACTGAAGTGAAGACGCCATCTATATCATGCATACGTACGACAGGGTATATTTCGTAGACACGCGCAGCATCACGCATTTGAATACGCTGATTAAAGAAGAATAGCACAGACTGATAACTGTTATGTGAATGACAATGTAAATGTATTGAAGCCCGGTGCACCTGCCACTGGTGCCTCATCAGGACCAGGTTTGTCAAACACACAACACACACACCTCTTGTGACTTGCACCCACTGTTTGCCACCTAGTACCCATAATGCACTTCTCTCCCTCGATCCCCTGCATTACTTTTATATAGTTTCTCTAAGATTTCATGTTACATTAAAACCTGCAGTGTTGCAATTAAGTGCAATACAGAAACACAAAGAGTATTTTTGATTAGCAACAAGCACCTTGGCTTCATGCACACACACACACACACACACACACACACACACACACACACACACACACAGAGTCACACACGCACTCGCTGTGACACGTACACACACACAAAACCTTTTAACTGTGACGCACAAGGAGACAAGGGCTACAATGGCTCTCTTATTGTTAATTGGCCGTTTAATCCCGAGGAATGCGAGTGATTAGTACACACTGGTGGGTCAGGATCTTGCTCAACACTCCTGTTCACAATGGACAGGCTGTAACAGAGATCTGGGAGGGAGCACACACACACACACACACACACACACACACACACACACACACACACACACACACACAGGGGACAAAGGTGTGCACAATAAGCACTTGCAGCACACAAGTCTCACAAAAAAAAAAAAAAAAAAAAATCAAGCATTAGTACATGTGTATGCAGACACGCAGGGCCACAGTGACCTCACATACCCTCACACAAAGTGACCACACGTATGCAGCAATATACCCAGCATGCAACTCAGCTGTGGAGAAATATCATAATTTGAATTTTGTGGCACTTTAAATGGAAAGAGCACAAACGCCTGTCAGAGCAGGGAGAAGAAAAGAGGAACAATCAGGTGCAGGAGATCTGACTTTGCGGGGAATTTCAAAAGTCTAAAGTCACATGGAGCTGCATTACATTTAGCTGCACATTTGCATGTAATTGATGCATTGATAACCCAATAAAGTTTTATCAATTGATCCTTTGAGGCCCATAAAGTCACTCCAGAAAGAGGAAGAGAAAAAGAAAAAGTGCATGATCAGTATCAGAACACTGGTAGATCGATAACTAAAAACCAAGCACATTTTAAGGAAACACAGTTACATCATTTACTTTATATGGTAATAAATCATCATCTGATTACCTTCTAAAAACACAACGTATTGGATGGCAAAACTGAAGTAATCCATCATACAAAATATTTGACGTGTGCCAGTTTTTATTGTATCCAAATATAAAAATTGGCTTCAACCATCAACATAAATTAAACATTTATATTTAAATGAACAAACTAATAATTTGTACATAATGGAATGAGAATAAACACACTGAACAGCATTGTTTTAACTTTTTTCAGATTATACCACGAGGCTTTTGTACCACACTTTTAATTTTCATGAAACAATTTGATCTTTAAAGATTGTTCCGTTTTGAATTCTAGTCTGTAAGGCCCTCGTCAAAGTCATGCAAGACACAATCAGTGCAAATTCGCACGTAAAAGGACACCAATGAAAGGTTTATTCTACTTTGCCGGCATTAAGGGAATCCGCTGAAACGAACTGAATTCTGTGCAACATTTCTCTGTCAGATGCTGGCGTGACTGAGCCCAACTGTTTGTTTTGGAGTCACGGTGTAGGTGATGCTTAGTGCATGCTACCGTACCCCGCATGCACCAGACTCCACAGTGCCTCGGCATATTTACAGTACCGTGAAGAGGTTTAATAAACTCATGGAAATCACAGATGTTGTGACAGGAAGGCATTTTATCTGTAAGGAATGGTTAGAAAAACATTGATGGGACAGTCAGACTGGCTACAGGTGGATAGGTAGGGTCAATATATGTGTGTGTGCGCTTGTGTGTGTTCTGTAGGAGGTCCAGGCAGGCTGCATCACTGCTGACACACTGCTGCTGGTAAATCCAGCTTAGTGTGTCTAAAACAGGCCCACGAAATCTGCCACAGGGCACCTAATGCTAGGGCCGCTGTCACCCTCAATCACTCACACACACCTAATCCCCACGCTGTGACCCAACACACACACAGGCACATGCACACGCAGACGCATTCGCGCACACACACACACACACACACACACACACACACACACACACACACACACACACACACACACGGCCTGGCTACCCAATGCGCCGGGCCCATTGAGTTTGGCAGGCAGTCCCAGTACCAGGAGACACCAGCCACAGGGTCAACATTTCATATGGTGGGGGTGGCAGGTGGGGGATGGAGAATGTGGAGGGGTACAAGGTGGAGGAGTTCAGGGAAGGACGTGGCTAACAGGTGTAGGTAGTGATCGAGGTGTGGCGGGAGCAGACAGTGAGGTAGAGGAGGAAAAGCCTCGGGGCAGATGGATGCTAAAGGTAGATGGTGACGGAGGAGCTACTTGGGGATGTGTCAAAGTTTGAAGCGTAGGGAGCAGTGGGCGGGTGGGCGGGTTGGAACTGAAAGAAAACTGTGAAGCACGTTTGTGAAAACGCAGCATTATCTGTATCACTGAACATATCAACTTGGAGAATCCATTAAAGTCAAAGTCCGCCTGCTCCTGAAGCTCTTAATTCAATCTACATGCTACCGAGTGATAAACATAATGTGACAAAAGTAACACTTGTGTTTTAACATAAATGGGTCGTTCAATTCTTGTTGATAAAGACAATAAAGTAACATGGCGTTAGACTATCACGGACTGTGTTTCACACTATTATACTGTGTTTATTAATAACTTATGAGGTCAACAATGAAAACATAAATAAAAAAATAAAAAGGTAGTGGGTCTTGCACATTATAACTGTCTGGTGTTTGGAAAATCATAAATTATCATATTCTTTATTCTTATGATTTAATGATCCTCTTCAGTCATGCAAAAAAATATTTAAAATTAATCTGTCGTAAATAATAAATTGTCTCATGGGTTTTTTTTTTAGCACAAAAAACCTTTAGAAAGAACAGAATTTTTTTTTCGAATGAAAAATCTTTCAAAATTATTTTATATCAAGATCTGTTCCGTCTCTATCTTCCTGAGAGACAAGGCCTCAGTAATGTAAGAATGTTGTTTTTTTACAGAAGGTCATTTTGTAGGTGTAAATAATACAAATTTTAAATGGCTGAATTCCATTTAGCTGCTTCGGTAGTCGGGGACAGGGTCCTGCAATGGTTGCCCATTATAGGCCCATATTGAGCTCACTGGGACACATGCACAAGAAGAGATCTTTAATGTTATTAGTAACCTGTGTTTGTCCAATTATAACAGTCAACGTGAAAAAGGTAAAGATACAACGGAGCCAGCTTGTGAAACTACAGTTATTTGTCCAGTCTGAGTATGGGTGCCCCTGACAACGTAAGGACGCGGTGTGCTGACCACTGTGGCTTGTATGATCACAGTAAACAACTCTGAATGACCCGTTTCACTCTCTAAACCACTATCTACCTTCCTTTTTCACTCTTTTTCCAGTCCTCATGTAAACTGAATGCCTGTTGGTCCTGATAGGTTTCCTACTTTGTGTTCTTTCCAGGTTCCTGTGCATGCAGTTCCACACATGAGGACCAAGAGCCAAACGGGACAGTTTGAACTCACCAATTAAAACACCAAACTCCTTTTTTTGCCAATACCCTTTGGTTTCAGTGAAAAACGAGGTACTTTCACGTAACCCTTATTGGCTTTGAGCTGCACTGCAACCCCCTAAAGATGGCTGCTGGCATGGGGGTTAAAGTATGCCAGGATTTGTACCTTTATTTATCTGAGAAGACTTGAAACGCTCCCAGTGAGTGGAGAGAGGGCACTAAAACGATTTAAGAGGCCTATCAGAGTGACTTGGGATCGTCTTGAACTTGTAGCTTTAACGAGACTAGCGGGGCTTTTTGCTGCTTTTGCTGATGGTCATCGACACAAGCCTCTCAGCCTAAATCCTAACGGTGTCTGCAAACAAAATGAGGATCCGCTCCTTAAAAATCCCCCTTCTCAGCCCCAGAGGTCAGTGACTGTGATTAGTCAGGTTCATCAGTATTAGTCTTATCTTTTAAAATTATTATCTGTTGGGAATTAAAACTGAAACTGAAATCCGAAGAAAATTAATCATGTGACTCCCACAGAGATATTGGAAGTGTACTGGAGCTGTTTTAGTACATTTTCAGGTTTTAAGTATTGAGCTTTGCAGGTAAGTTTTTGTTGTTGTTAAATAGAGAATATTATAATATAGCAATAAAATTTAACCTGTAATAAAATCAGTTTTTTTTTAACCATTTTAAAGTAATAAAATTCGGTAAATTAACAGCTTTTGTCCAATAACTCGTTGTTATAATTTGTTTTAATAAAATTAAAGTACACTCACACTGTTGTTCTGTCTTTGTTTGCGCAAGTTTAAAAGGTGAACGTGTGCGTGTGCACGGCTGCACGCAGAAATGTTTTCAGACTGCCCGATGACATTGTGTAATTGAATTGGACAGTGATCCGCATCTTTAGACCGGTGGGTGACTGTGGTGGAAACTCAGGAGTGATGGACGCACGTCTACCGAGATGCAATGCCAGAATTGGCTGTCTAACACACACACACACACACACACACACACACACACACACACACACACACATACACGCAACCTCCAAGACTCTGAAGTGTAATTGTCTGCAAGAGTCAAAATAGGTTTCCCTAAATAGAAAAGTACAAACACGGAAAAGTACATGGAATTCTGTTTTGAAATACTCAAGGACGTCAGAGGCAGACACAACATTGCCATCTAGTGGTCATGTAAAGTAGCTCAGGACATCCTGCAGTACAGAATGGATGGATAATATAAAGAAGCAGACATATTTGAGCGTGACATGGCCTGAAAAATTAGTTTTACTTGTTTGAGGTTAAAACTCCTATTATAGCTGCTAAAATATCTCAATACATGGGTATTTGTGATGCTCTTATCTTTCTTCTCATGACACTGGACTGACCTGTGATCAAGAACAGGTATCGCCTCACTGATGCCACCTGCTGGTCAATGAGGGGAGTTCTGATTTATTAACTATCACTATGTATCAATTATATGAATACAAATCCATACATCTCTTCAACTATTTAACTTAAAGTAACACATGACATAATTAAGTCTTCTTTCTATTCTGTTTTATTATGACAGTTGTTTCCAAAGTGTCGACAATGAGTACAATGAGCAGTTTAATTGCAAGTTTAGAAGTAAACATGCAGTATTAAATAAGCTGTATGACAAATACTCTGTACACATCCTATCCATCATCCAAAAACTTCTGTTGGTAAAACATGGAAATATATTTCAAAGGATGAAGGAGCAATGTGATGGATGAACCTTTAATTGTGAACAATGATGTAAAATTGTATGATCCTGTACTGTATTGATAAAAAAAAAAAAAAAAGAAGAAGAAGAAAAAAAAAAAAAGACCACTGGAGATATCTTTTAAATCACTATAAATCACACCCATATCGATCCTTGACAACAGAGTTTCTTTATCAAGGGTGCATGATTTATCCAGACACAGAGTCTAAACTGCATACATCATGATGATCAATGTTTGGAAGGGCACCTCTACTCCCGTTCTGCGATGGCAACCAGGTGGGCTTCAATCTCGGCCTCTGACAACATCCTGCAGGAAGAAGGAGTTTGGGAGAGTAGGGTGGAAAAATGAAGATGGAAATAACAGAAAAAGAAAAAGCACAAAGAAAGTTAATTCAAGTGAGACAGCCATTTAAAGTCCTTCAAAATATACTGATGCATCAATCATCTCTGATCTAATTAGAAATATTAGTCCCACTGAGATTAAGATACATGTCAGTATAAAGATAAGTGAGACAAAAAAAAAGCATCAGGCAAATACTATGAAAATAATAAAGACAGAAACGTAAAAAAAAAAAAACAAAACTACAATAAACAACTCGTAAAATACATGAAAAGGAAAGTTGAACTTTTGCAAGAGTAAAAGACAATAATACAAAGATGAACATGAGTTAGGCTCAATAAACATCTCGAAGTGAAATTACCTGAACTTGGGTTTTTCTTTGGTGACTACGCCGATCTCCAGCTCACTGCTCTTGAAGTCCAAGGACAGAACCGAGGACAGACAGGATATAGCCAACTGGAAAGACAATAGGTATGAGATGAGTGTGCTAATGAGCTTAAAAAAATACACAGTAAGTACTTACGTCAGCATATCAAACATGAGATTCAGTCAAGGAAATACTGAGAAAACTAGCATGGAATAAGGACATAAGCAATTATTATAACATGGTGAAACGTCATTCTTCAGAAACTCTTTTATCTCTGTGATGGTTGTCAGCTCATGGGAAATTCAGTAACATTGAGTAAAAGATATGTTTGAGATGTTTTGCCTGTCATCCCAAAGAAGTAATTTGTTTTCGAGGAATGGTGGTTTAATCCCTAAAGGTGTGGATGATTCACTACTTTGATTCGCAAAAAGCTGCTGAGGTAAAGTTCAATAACTATTTCAAACACAGTAAAAGAGAATATTTCAATTTCCGTAACATTTTCAAGAATCTCTCTTTTGAAAAGATGGTCTACCATTTATTTTTTCCAATTATAAAATATTCTCTGAGCAGCAGAGTTTTGTTATTTAAGTAAAACAACTTATTTAACAAGCCTGTAGAGTAAAGACTTGGACAGCCACACAAATACTCATTAATTCCAATATATTCTACAGTACTTGTCATGTATTGGATAACTTCGCCGTTTGCAATTTCTGGCTTATTACTGTTCATACAATTATTTCAGCCAATTTTAGATAGTTCCATGGGAAGCACAGTTTTATTATTTAGAACCTTTGAGGTTATAAAAGTTCCATCGCCTGAAAAGGGATTTCAAAAAAAGGATGCTAAGATTTACAGTCTGATGCTATGCTGATCTGTAAAAAATAATTTAAAAATTTCACCTAATCATTTTTGACAGCAAACATGGAATTGTAATGGAGTTGGAGAACTTCAGTAGTTTAGACTGGCAACAGACCATTTACTTCCATATCAACAAATTATCCAAATCATTGCCATGTATTCAACTGCACTTGCCAAGAATTTGAGACCTGCCCCATTACCCTTCCTGGGAGTCAATTTTAGATATTTCCTTGCATGGCTGAAAACAAACATTGGAGCATTCCAGGACTTGAAAGCACCATTGCCTGAACAGGGACTTGAACCCTGGACCCTCAGATTAAAAGTCTGATGCTCTACCGTCTGAGCTACCCAGGCTCTGAAACCTTCAAAATCATCAAAAAATCTCACCTAATCGTTTTTGTCTGCAAACATGGAATTGTAATGGAGTTGGAGAACTCCTGGACGAAGACCTCTCTCTTCTAACGATGGTTTATGGGACGATTGCTGTTTGGGACGCAGGGATTTCTGGATTGTAATACTGTCCGTGGCCACTGGGATGGGGAAAATGGTGTTTGGACTGCAGGGATTTTTGTGTTGCAAACCCAAAACCAGTCAAAACTCATTTTCTATTAGGGACTTTCTTTCAAATCTTAAAGTTGTTGAGATATATAAACAGTATTCAGAGCAGTTCAGTAGATTAGACTGGCAGCAGACAACTTACTTCCATATCAGCAAATTGTCCATATCATTGCCATATATTCAACCATACTTACCATGAATTTGAAAGGTGCCCCATTACCCTTCATGGGAGTCAATTTTAGATATTTCCTTGAATGGCTGAAAACAAACATTGGAGTGTTCTAGGCCTTCAAGGCACTATTGCCTGAACAGGGACTTGAAACCTGAACCCTCAGATTAAAAGTCTGATGCTCTACCGTCTGAGCTACCCAGGCTCTGGAAGCTTCAAAAATCATCGAAAAATTTCACCTAATCGTTTTTGAAAGCAAACATGGAATTGTAATGGAGTTGGAGAACTCCTGGACGAAGACCTCTCTCTTCTAACAATGGTCTATGGGACGATTGCTGTTTGGGACGAGAGATTTCTGGATTGTAATACTGTCCGTGGCCACTGGGATGGGGAAAATGGTGTTTGGACTGCAGGGATTTTTGTGTTGCAAACCCAAAACCAGTCAAAACTCATTTTCTATTTGCGACTTTCTTGCTAATCTTAAAGTTGTTGAGATATATAAGCAGTATTGAGAGCGGTTCAGTAGTTTAGACTGGCAACAGACCACTTACTTCCATATCAACAAATTATCCAAATCAGTGTGTCAGGTATTCAACTGTACTTGCCAAGAATTTGAGACCTGCCCCATTACCCTTCGTGGGAGTCAATTTTAGATATTTCCTTGCATGGCTGAAAACAAACATTGGAGCATTCCAGGACTTGAAAGCACCATTGCCTGAATAGGGACTTGAACCCTGGACCCTCAGATTAAAAGTCTGATGCTCTACCGTCTGAGCTACCCAGGTTCTGGAAGCTCCAAAAATCATCGAAAAATCTCACCTAATCGTTTTTGTCCACAAACATGGAATTGTAATGGAGTTGGAGAACTCCTGGACGAAGACCTCTCTCTTCTAACAATGGTCTATGGGACGATTGCTGTTTGGGACGCAGGGATTTCTGGATTGTAATACTGTCCGTGGCCACTGGGATGGGGAAAATGGTGTTTGGACTGCAGGGATTTTTGTGTTGCAAACCCAAAACCAGTCAAAACTCATTTTATATTTGCGACTTTCTCGCCAATCTTAAAGTTGTTGAGATATATAAGCAGTATTGAGAGCAGTTCAGTAGTTTAGACTGGCAACAGACCACTTACTTCCATATCAACAAATTGTCCAAATCATTGCCATGTATTCAACCATACTTGCCATGAATTTGAAAGCTGCCCCATTACCCTTCGTGGGAGTCAATTTCAGATATTTCCTTGAATGGCTGATTTTCAAACATTGGAGCGTTGCAGGCCTTAAAAGCACCATTGCCTGAAGAGGGACTTGAACCCTTGACTTTCAGATTAAACATCTGATGCGCTGCTGTCTGAGCTACCCAGGCTCTGAAAACTTCAAAAATCATCGAAAAATTTCCTGGACGAAGACCTTTCTCTTCTAACAATGGTCTGTGGGATAACTGCTGTTTGGGACGGTGGGATTTCTGGATTGTCACTGCTACCTCTTATCATAGCCCCCCTCTGAATTTCTACAAGATATATTCAATTTTTTTTACTTTACTATGTTAAGTAAAAATGGACTGCATTGTAAGGGGGTCCACAGAAATCCACCCAGCAACTTTTATAACTTTTATAGCATCTTCCTTGGATTACAAAATGAATGTATTATTCCAATAATTCACATCAGGACTTTAACATTTTCAGCTTGTTCCATTAGGTTTCACATTACCTGCACTGCCCTGTCATGGGTCAACTCTGGCTTTTTCTTCAGTTTCTTCTCCAGGTAGCTGTTGGCCTCCGTCTGTTTGGCTCCTACCGCAGTGGCTCTGAAGCCGCAGTAGTAGCCTGCCGGGTCACATTTATACAGGACAGGACCCTGCTGGGGGTCAATCGCCACCATGATCATACCTGAAAGCAGAGGTAGAGGGTGAAAGACAGATATCTAAAATATGTGCTGAAAGTACAGTGCTTTGAAAAATATGATGTAAAAAGAGGACTTGAAGGCAATGTAAGGCAGACGCACTTTACATTTTTAACAATCTTTAGTAATTCCTTTTAATCTCTTATACATGAATGCCTTTAATTTTACAGCTAAGACTGAACCTTGACTTTGTAAATAAAAGCAAGTAAAACATGCTTTGGAACTAGATAGTGAAATCAGACAGAAATAAAGAAAGATCTAAAAACAAATAAGTCCCCATAATCGTGACGGAAGAGATGAAAGCCTCGACTCACAGCAGCCTAGAGGTCTCATTTCCGCGTTTTGTGTGTAGACCTGGGAGATATCAGCCAGCCTGCGACACAGCACATCTGCCATGATGTCATAACCAAACTTATACTTCCATTCTCCAGCTTCCACTCGGGCCCGGTGAACCTGGGAACGACCGTCCGCTGTATAAAACAGAAGAGATGGGACCATTAAACGCAAAAATGTGTATTTTTTAAAAGATTTAAATTCATTACAAATGCTGGGCTTCCTGGTGTGGCGGGTCCCACTTGTTTTTGTACTATACCAAAGTATCACAGTTACTTGTACACTGATCATCTCCATTACAAATACACACCATTGTTGCCGGTCATCACGCAGCCGATGCGAGGAGTTAGGTTGAACATGTTGGTCACAGTGGAAGAGTCCAGCAGTTTGTCCTGAAGCCAGGAGGAAGAGACTTAAAACCCCACTTGATAATATGAATACTGTGCAGGCAAACATCAACATATGACTGGACATGTGTCACTGTAACTATTATCATACAGTCCAACCCAAAACATTCAAAATTGTTAATTGAGGTTTACATTTGAGTAACACTCATCGTATTATTTGGTCAATATGTTAAATTGTATTTATCAGATTAAGGTGTTTTCGTAGGTTGTGTTTATTCTATTATCAATAAGGCATTTGAATAAAGATATTTTGCCACATTTTGCTAAATCTTTGCCATCCATTATGAGTTTAGATCCCCTGGATCAAATCTCACTTCAGCTCTCTTACGTGTGGTGTGGTTGTTTGAATGGCGTCTTTATGGCTGTATCTTGCTCGTATAGCCTGCTGTAGTATCTTGTTCCAGCTTTTTTGCTGACTTCTCTTGATTCATGTGTGGCTTCACTGTTTGGCTTCAGCTCACCTCATCATCATCCAAGCCAAATGTGTGTGTGTGTGTGTGTGTGTGTGTGTGTGTGTGTGTGTGTGTGTGTGTGTGTGTGTGTGTGTGAGAAAGACATCTTACCGGTACTTTCTTTTGTGTGACCACCACAACACTGTCTGTCCCCCGGACTCCAATCGAGGTCAATCCACTCTGAGAGATGGCTTTGAAGGCATACTCTACACAACAGCACAATTGCGCGCACGCACGCACACACACACACACACACACACACACATGCAAGTAAAAAAAAGTTTGTATTTAACCAATTTTTTGTCTCAGATGTGAACACTTTAGTTCTGTTTGCACCTTCACCAATAAAACATCTGTTATAAATGTGGGCTGGGAAAAATGATTTTTCCATCATCAATTAATCCGTCGATTATTTTCTCAATTACTTGATTAATTCTTTGGTCGTTCAAATGTCAGAAAATCGTCAACTAATCCACAACCAAGATGTATTCATTTTATTATCATGAAGGACTGAAAACAAAACAACTGTGGGACGTCACATTAAATTCAACAGAACTTTACATTGAGGGAAATATATGCAGGGTTAAATATGAAAAGACAGAGAAACTACATTTGTGTCACATTTCGATGCTGACTGCACCCAGTCACCAAACTGGCACGCCAACCATTTTAGCCTCATTATAATATCTTTGTGTTTAATGAGCAGCAGCAGCAGCGGGGCGCCGTGTAGTGACTGTATCTCTGTCGCTCAGTGAGTATACAACAACACTACTGTTGGCTTAAAAAACACCCCTAAATAACGCGTCTCTTACCGACTTGGTAGAGGCGGCCCTCCGGTGAAAAGATGGTGATGTGTCGGTCGAAACCTGCGTTGGAACCGCGGGACATTTTCCTGCTCGTGTCCTCAGACGAACTCCGCAGCACTTATCTTTTTTCTGCGGGTTAATCGATTATGTGGGCTATGAAATAATCGATTATTCTTTCTTTTTTTTTTGTAAGAGTCAGTGGATAGGAGACCGCGTGCCTGAGCCGACGCTGAACAAGAAGGAGAGTAAAGGAAAGACTTCCCTGTGAGACATTTACTTTCTGTTTCAGTTGTTGTGCAGCGAGTGCAAATAAAAGGACCAGCTTCACTCTTTATTATTGGCTGCGAGCAACAAGGAAGTCAAACGACTGTACCAGTTGGACCAGCCCTACTGTCTTTTCACCTGTGGACTGAAGTTAACATGATTGGAGAGTCGCTTCTTAAAACCCACTTCCAGGCTCGTCAGCGGAGGTCTTAGTGGGAGGGGTGAATGGATCAGTGCGCGGCGTCGACTCTCAAGTCCCCCCGTCTGTCTGTGTCCGCTGTCACTTGGCTGCTGGGGGCCCCCGGACACGGAGCCAAATGTCAGACCGCAGGGTGGGCTTCTGTCTCAGCGACAAGAAGCGCAAGAGGATGAACCTGGACGCTTTTGCAGAGTTCTGTGCGTAAGTAATGACTTTTTTTTTTCTTTTCTTTTTTTTTACAGTCTGAATCAATTAGAGTTAATCATTAGAATAAAATCTGTAAAAGTAGGGAGGGGGGAGGGGTGGAGGTTGTGGGGGGGGGCATAGCAAAATTATGAATATTGATTTCAGTAACTGATTATGCCAGTTAGAGAACACAAAAGATTGTAATAACAGGCAGGAGTTGTGCAATTTTTTTTATGGACGGCAATAACAACCTGTCTATATGATCATTATCAACCCTGTTTCATATCACGTGACTCCAGCCTATAACCATTTAAAACGCCTATTGCATTTGAATTTCTTTCCTGCAGGGGCCATGGAGTGGAGGTGGTGGAGGTGAGTGGTTTTACTTTTCCACATATGAAATCACCGTGTGTTCAGTCTTTTACAATAAAGTGTCTTATACTAGCAGTTGCGCACTGGTGGGGAAATTGCATTTCCATTTGAAGGCACGTTTATAAAACAACTGTCTTGGGTTTGAATTTGAAAGATTACTGAGCTGTGCATTCCTGATAAACACAAGTCACTTATCAAACAGAAACATGTTTCTATTGTATAGTGTCAGACAGCGAGGAATACGACGATTTTAACAGCTTTAAAACTACTTAAAGGGAAAGTGCAAAGTGTATTTAAGGGGTTAACCCTAGGCATGTGTGTTAGTGACTGTCTTTGCATGTCTTTGTTATGTGCACAAAGATAGGTGGATGTCTTCATGTCTTTGTGCTGGCTTTTTTTCTTAAGTCTGACAGTAGTTTAGGGAGAGTGCACTCATGGACACACACTTGTGTCATGTACAGATGTCCACAACTTTAGTGTCACAGCCACCTGCAGCCACCTCAGCTCTTAGCAAAATTAGAAACAACGGCTGCCTGGTTGTAACTGCTCACACGTATAATTACATGTAAATATCTGTACAGGAAGCTTGAAATTAGCCTCTACACCTCATTTGATATAGTCTGACCCTGGGCATGCATGATTACAGGAGCTCGCTGCTACACCACGAACGTCTAAAACTTGGGTGTGGTGGTGTACATGTCAGCAGCGGGGGTGAAGAAGTGACACACTAATCAGGAACAAATAGTGTCTGTCCAAACAACTGCATTAACAGTCTGTTCATACTTCATAATATGTCCCTAACTTTATGCTGAACTCTTTCTGTGTGTCACACGTCATGACATACTGTTGATCCAGCTCCTGTATGAAATTGTGACTCATTATGTTGCAATCCATTTGACTGTAGGTGTGCCAGTAACAGGTGCTTAAATGGAACAGAGCTACAATATATTCACTGTCATTAGTTGCTGTGATCAGTCAAAATGTTTCTCAAGAAAAAGGTCGATTTAGAATTTGTCTTATAAGAGACTGAGTAAAAGTTTTCAAGTCTAAACCCATTTGATGATAAGTCTTAAGTGACCAAGTGGAGGGTGTCGATTCAGACAATTTAGAAAAAATACAAATTTACCACTTCAAGTAAGTGTTTTGACTTTTCATTGCACAGAATTACAGCATTTCTGGATAGAGCATCTTGACAATCATTAAAACATAAAACATACATTGGCAATTAGAGCCCAACCGATATATCGGCCAGACAATTTTTTTCAGTCGTTATTGGCCTATCACTGCATTTTGGTATTGGCTTATATGTTGGCAAATATGCGCCAAAAAAAAAAAAATTCTTATAGAACAATGTACAGGGAAACATGCTTAAGGTAATTTAGGGGTTTGAAGGATCATTGCAAAAAAATAATATACAAGATAAATAATCAGCCCATTTATCCATATTTGAATATCTTTGCTTCCTTATATTGGTATTATATTAGCCCCAAAAATCCAGTATCAGTCAGGCTCTATTGGCAATAGTAAATGTAAAAGTGTATAAATGTTGTTTTGTGTGGCAGATTGACCTCACTCAGCCGCTGGTACCCCAGGGACCTTTTGACATCATCGTTCACAAGCTGTCTGATGTCGTTGTGGAAGCTGAACATGACAGCCAATCACAGCAGCTCCTTTCCAACTTCCAGGTGATGCTGCATTGCAAAGTTACGCCTGTCACTTTTACATCTGTTCAGTTTTCATATGGAGCCACTGGCAGAGTTTAGACTTTGATCACTGACTGAGCAAAGTGGGCAAGAAACAAGGATGCACAATCATTTTAGGAAATATCAATGCATCCCTGCATGTTTATTGATAAGCAGTTGTTCAGTTAGTGCATCAATATGTTTTCTCTGTGTCGTTCACATCGCAGAGTTATGTGTCAGCTCATCCCAGGACGATCCTGCTGGATCCTCTTCCCGCCATGACTCAACTACTGGACCGCTTTGCCTCCTATCTGATAATGAGCAAGCTGCACTATTCACTCCAAGGTTAACTGCAGCTTCATTGTGTAAATATTGGAGCTTACAGCATGATCATAGACATCAACATTCAACTTTTCTATTCTGTTTGGCAGACTGGCGTATCTGCAGCCCTCCTTACGTAGAGGTCCACAGTGCCAGTGACCTGCTGTCCATTCAGCAGACTGTGACAAATCAGGACCTGAGCTTCCCCCTCAGTCAGTTCACGTTCTGAAATCATTTACCCAACTTTCCTTTTTACTTTCTCATGAAGTACGACAGACTAACATTTCCTCTTTCTCTCTGTTGATCCCAGTTTGTAAAACCAGAGTGGCCCACGGCTCACTTTCCCACGAGGTAAGTGGTTTGTCTTTTCCGAGTCTCATCTCAAAATTATAAAAGTGCACAATCACTTTTCTTATCTCAGTTGTCTGTTCTGTGTAATCTCTGCACACTGCAGATGTCTCTGATCTTCAGTGCAGGCAGTCTGGCTGATATCCATCCTCCCTGCATTCTTCAGAGCTTTGTGAACCACGGAGCTATATTGCACAAAGTGTTTGTGGTAGGAGACAGACACTACTGCGTAGAAAGGCCCTCGCTCAAGAACTTCCCCTCTGGTCCCTGTGGTCAGTGTGCACCCCACCAGCATACATTAAAGACACTTTCTTTCCTCTACTTTCCTTCGTTGTCCGTTGCCTTCCTTTGTTGAGATTTCCTTTCCTTTGCTCACCTGCCTCTCCTCTTTCTCATCACTTTTCTTCCCGGTCTTGTCCATCTATTTTCTTTCCTTTTCAAGTTTATCGCTCCTTCTCCTTTCACGCTTTGTCCTTTCCTTTCTTGCCTTATCTTTCTCTAGCCTTCCTCATGTCACTGTGTTTTAATTTATTATTCAGTTTTGCTCCTGTAGTTTTGATTTCCCTCTGCCTACAGACAGGAGGACCATCTTCTTCAACAGCCATCAGGTGTCCAAACCAGAGTCGAGTTCTGATCTCACAGCAGTAAGTAGTTCCTACAGTCGTGGGTGAATTTGTTGGTACCCTTCAATGAAAAAAGAACCCGCAGAATTTTCTCTAAAGTAACTTGAAACTGATAAAAAATAATCAGCCTCTATCCTTGTTTATTCCATTTTTGGTAAAGATTACACTTTGCTTTTGATTTTTAAAATAACAGAATATTTTAAATATGATGATGAATGAAAATGGCTCTGACAAGATTGATGGGACCCCCTAATCTAATACAGGAACCAACCTTTTTCCTCAGAGAACTCTTAATCTACCGGGTAAATTGCTAAATATTGGTCATTTTAGAAACATCTTTGTAGAAGAAGGTTAAGATAATTGATCTTTTTGCACACTTTATTTGGTTCCTTCTGTGACATACCAAAGGCTGAGAAAATTGCTTTACATTTAATCCCTTTTCAGAAGGACTGGCACATTTTTCAATGAGCTGTTCATCAATTCATCAATGATTGTAGGTGAAATGGTTTAAAGCAACAGATCAAGGTGTCACAGAAATGCACATTCAGTGCTTTGTGTGTGGTTATGCACCTTTTATGATTCGTTTCCAAACATTTGGGACCTCAGTCAGCTGAAACCCTTCATAAACGTCTGTCTTTACTCTCACTTTATAAGTTGGATGAAGAGATGCCGTGCCTGCCTCCGCCCAGCTCCGAGGCTGTGGCCGCCCTGGTCAGAGAGCTCCGAGTCCAGCTGGGCATGGCCCTGTTCGGCGTGGACGTCATCATCAACATACAAACACACACGCTCACTGTCATTGACATCAACATCTTCCCAGGTACTGCGGGTGAACACAGTGATGTACAGATTTACACAGAAAGACACAGGGATGTTCTGATACACTCTTTTTCTCTGCTAGGCTACGAGGGCGTGCCCCAGTTTTTCTCCTCTCTGCTCAGTCACATCAAGTCGCTGTTGGACAAATGTGCCACCGCTGGACCTCAGACCACTTCTTAGTCAACTCAGACTACAGGTAGTCCTGCTGCTGAGGCAACAGGTCTTCAAGTCACCTCAGGAACTGATCACGGATTGTTTAGCGTTTAGCAAACAAACGTCATTGCCACAAGATTTTTTTACTCTTCTGATAACCTGGTATCACACCAAAGCGTGTAATACGCCTGTCAACTTGTTGATGCCCTGTCAGTGTCAATGTTTTGCCCTGCCCAGGTGAGAAAAGTAAGGTGCCTTGGATGTGGCCACCAAAAAGGATGTAGTTATGTTTAGGAGAATATCGTGGCCTGGGTTAAATGAGACTCCAACACTACTTACTTGTAATATTATAGACTGTGTGAAGTAGTTTTATAAAAGTGCACAAGACGTACAACTGCTACAACTGCTTTTTCCGCTACTTCACATCATAAATTGAATCCTAGAGAACGACCCAAATCAAATCTACTTGTATTCATTTTTATGCATTTTATCTGTTTCTTGTGCTTTTTATCAGTTTTCTTTATGCATTTTATCTGTTTCTTATGCATTTTATCTCATTTCTTTTCTATATTTTTAAATGTTCCTTTATATCTGTTTTTATATGAAACACTGCATGTAATTATCTTGCTGTGAAGCACTTTGAGCTGCATTTCTTGTATGAAAGGTGCCATACAAATAAGGTTCATTAATATTATTATTATTATTATTATTATTATTACTACATGGTTAAGTTTGGGCACCAATACTTGGCTATGGCTAGGCCCCAAAACTGAAGGATTATGCACTAAAACTACTTGCTTTAATTTTTGCTTTCTTATCAACCCCAACACCAATCCCCAAGGTGAAAGTCCAGTTTATGTTCCATTCAGCCACAGCCTCCAACATATGTCACAACTGCCACTTGACCTCCTTCAACCCTGGTCATACATGTGTGTACTTTTCCTGCCCTGGCGAGGCCAACATGACACTGACATGGTTTCATCTAATGGATTAAATGGGTATTTTAGACACTTTAATGTGATACCAGGCTGGTTTTGTGGGACCAAACCGAGCTATTCCTAAGACTTTTCTTGAATTGTAAGAGGGTATTTATTTGTAATTTCTGACATGACTTGATCTTAAACTTACCGTAATCTTGTAAATCACACTAATAACTTTGTGGTGCTAATTGTTTCTACCATCTTTAAATCAACAACAACAAAAAAGGAAACAGGAGGTGGTCTGATACACTTTCCGTTTATTTGATTGACAGGTAGCATAGAAGAAGATACAACAGGCACAAAATACAGCACTCTGATTGGCCAGTAATATTACAAATGATGTTTTTGTTATCCTTTTTTTTTTTTTCCTGTTGTTTGAAATGTCCTCTGTGCCTAGCATGTCACCTGTCACCCCCCCCTCACAAACATTTCCTGCAGCTTTCTTGCTGGTTTGTAAGATACATTTTGTGAAAACATTTTGCACTTCTATAGAAAAAAGAAAACTACAGTACATTCAATTTTCATTTATTCTCAAGTGAACAAACATCTCGTCTTTGGAATAGACAGTAATGAGCTGATCAGTGTTGACTGCTGATGTGTGTTATCACTATGTGTTTACACAATTTCTTCGCCAGTGTTCAAATACATAAATGTATTGTAATTCTTGGCTGTGTAGAAAAAAGAGAGATTATATTTGTAAGATGATTATTATATGATGCACTTTTGATTCGTATTAAAAAAAAATAATATTCGGCTAATTATTGCATTCACATGTGCTGTAGTCTATAATCTGTTATTGCGCTAAATGGGCCTCCAGTGGTAACCCTGTTAATCCTGCACCGTGTGCATGTCTACTCAGTGTCCTCTGGGGGGCGCCGTTGCTTCATATTTCCAATGACCTTGGTTTACAGACCACATATCTGATATTTACACAAATGACATGACAGCCATGAAAACTGTGATGTAACACAATTGAGCATTTATCAATGTTATTGTCAGTACCAAATGACAACAAATGGCTTTAGTGTCTCTGTCCTCCTTCCCTCCATTCCTCCTTGGCTTGTTAAGATAAGAGTGCAAAGCTGGCTGACAACCTGAAGTGACACTTTTAGACCTTGTAAGCTCTAAGTACATCGCAGCCTGGAACCACACCACCAACCACGCGACAGACAAACTTAACATCTGACGTATGTGTTGGTGTGCGGAATTACAGTCGACTTCCTTCTGTGTTTTGCTCGTGTCACCCGGTTCGTCACAAACAGTCTGGTTTTAACAGTGCGTGAGCCAAATGAAACACAATCCTTGTTTCTACTTTATCATAGAAATGAAGAGGAAATAATGACTTACTCCTGTGTAGAAATATCAGCAAGACATGTCGTTAACAGTCGGAACAGCTTACACATAGTTATTATTATTATTGCACAAAATATATATATCAAAATACGCATAATACTTATAGTAGGGAATCTGTTTTTCCCACCAAGAACACACCATCAAAGATAATACCTTCAGAGAAAGGAAGCTCTGACTGCCTCATGACTCTGTGGTTGGCAATCTGCTGTCAAAATTAACATTTTGAATCAAAGTGCTGAATGCTTTGCAATCCGTGGCGGTTCCCCTGTCCACCCTTACGAACAGCGTCTACAGATACTCCGACAGGGACGCCAGTGATGGACACCAGCTTTTAGATTCTCTAGAAAATGTTGTCTCGTTTTCCTCAACGCAAAGATGCATTCGCGTGAAGAAACAGCGACAGCTTTTTCCAGGTGATCTAAAAGTCAAAACGAAACAACAGTATGTACAGTCTCTACTCACGTCCAGTCACAGATTCACACCTAAAGACATTTTTCTGAGCGCTGAGGGGATCTGAAGGCGATTAAATGGAAAATGTGTGAGCTGAATGTGTGACTGTGGATGTAACAAAGGGGTGTGTGTGTGTGTGTGTGTGTGTGTGTGTGTGTGTGTGTGTGTGTGTGTGTGTGTGTGTGCGTGTGTGTGTGTGTGTCTCTCTCATCCCCTGCGAAGCTCCCTCAGCTCTGCAGCGACTTTGCGCAACTCTGCTTCAATCTCCAGCAGCTCCTGTGGACAGAAAGAAGGGGAATAAATAACACACAAGCATATTCACTGCAGGGGACAGAGGGGACACCCCTTAATATTTTTTTAAGTCAAGACATTCCAACGCCTCAAAGAGCTAAAAGAAAAAATAAAGAAGCAGATTTTCTTTCCTCTGTTAAAAAAAAAACACAAAGTGAACTCCGGCTGAATGTTGGTGTTCGCGACAGACAGTGACGGTGAACAAGAACAGCTGCATGTGATGACCGGGCTCCGTACACCCGTCACTCTAATAAGACAGTTTCCTCCAACAGTTCCAGATCTTTGTTTAGTGTCCTTGTTCTAAAAGTAGCCGCCAGCAGCTCAGCTTTATACACGCTTTTCAAAAAGGCGGAAAAAAAGAAGATGAAACTGACAATACAAACTGAAGTGATGAACAGCTTGCCATATTTTTTTGCTACTGTAACTTGTCCACTACCTTTCAAAAGGGGTCATTACGAGTGATTCGGCCCATTAACTGTTTATGAACCAATGATATGGACGTAAGTGTATAAAGACTGAACTATGAGACATTAATAAATCCTTCTCAATAGGACCTGATATTGCCCTCACAGATATATCAGTGCATGTTGGTCAATATGCGTCGAAATTAAACCTTTTTTTACGGAAAATAATGCAGAAAAAGATGCTTGGGTTAAATTGGAAATATATCTATTTGTGTTTTTTATACTTATCTATAATTATTACATTTTATGTGAATATTACAGTTTCAATGAACTGATGTTAGCGTGGACATCTAAACTGTAAAATATCCTTCACCTGTTACATCTATTGTCACGTGTCAAAAGTGTTTAATAACCACATTTGAGGGATCCATCCATCCATTATCTATACCCGCTTTATCTTGAACAGGGTCGGGGGGGGGCTATCCCAGCTCACTTTGGGCAAAGGCAGGGTTCACCCTGGACAGGTCACCAGTCTATCATAGAGCCAACACTTACAGACAGACAGAAACAAAGACCATTCTCACTCTCATTCACACCTAAGGGACATTTGTAGAACCACCAATTAACCTGAGGTGCATGTTTTTGGACGGTGGGAGGAAGCCGGACGGCCCGGAGAGAACACACGCAGGCACACGGAGAACACATTAGAAGGATCATTGTGAAAAATATATTGATAGTGGAATTTTTCACTACCTAATATCAGTATCGGCCCCAGAACCTGAGTATCAGTCGGGCTCTGGTTATTAAACTTACACTGGTATACTGTGCGTACCCAGAATGCATTGCACTTGTACTGGTGTATAATGTACTAAATAATCACACTGTAAGTTAATGGTAAGTTTTGAAGTCTCAAAACTTACCTCCCCTTCATCTTCTACAGCACCGCCATCCTCATTGTCTTCCTCCTCCTGCCCCTCCTCATCCTCTCTGACGTATTCGTCCTCATCTTCCTCATCCTCCCCATTTTCATCCTCCTCTTCCTCGTCCTTGTACCTCTCCCTCTCAAACTGACGCGTGGCCTCGTCGCTCGCCTTCTCCATCACCCTCTTCTGCTGCGGCTCCTTCACCTCTGCCGCCTTCTCCTTCTTCTTCACTTCATTCTCTGCATTCTCATTGGGCTCCTTTTCTTCCTCGCCCGTCTTCTTCTCACTCTTTTCCTCGCTCACCTTCTCCCCCGGGCCGTCCTCTTTCTTCCCACCTTGCTCCTCCTCCTCCTGCACCCGTTTCATCTTCCTGACGAGTTCATCCAGCTCCTCCTGCTTCTCCTTCCTCTCCCTCTCCTGCTCTGGCTGGATCTTGCTGTCCTGCTCTTTGAACAGCTCCGTCAGCTCCTTCTCCACTTTCTCCTTCTCCACCATCAGTTCCACCTCGCTCTTCCTCCTCTCCTCCATCCTCTGTTTCTCCAAGTCCTCTTCCGTTTTTCCTTCCTGCTCATTGTCCTGCTTTTTCTCCTTTTCCTCTACTTCCTCCTTCTGCTCCGTCTCAGAGCCTTTCTGAACTTCCCTCTCCTTCACCGCCTCATATCGCTTCTTTTTCAGCTCTTTCAGCAGTTCTTTGAGTTCTTCGTCATTCCTCTCCTCTTTGCCTGTCTTGCTGATCTCTTCAGCCAGCAGCTCCTCAAGCTCCTTGGCTCTCTCCTCTTCATCATCCCTCCCTCTGTCTTCAATGCGTGGCTCCTCCATCATCTTCTCCTTGGTGTCATCATCCTCTGTCTTGTCTTCGCTCTTTCCTGCTGTCTTTGGTTCAGGTTTGCTCACGTCTCTCGCCTCCTTCGCCTCATCGTCCCTCTGTTCAAAGTCACTCTCATCATCGGCCAGATTGTACTCATATCGCTCCCTGTCATCCTCATGCTCCCTTTCTTTCTCTGCAAAAGTCACATTACAATAAACAGTGTCATGCACATTGTGGTATTAAAAATTAATGAGATCTGAGCGACAATGTTTTCTAGCAGTGTGTCCGTGTGAATTTGTTCGCACCATCATCAGCCAGTTTCTGCAGCTCCCTGAGAAGACCCTGATGTCTTTGCACCCCATCAAGTTCCTCTGCAAAAATAATGAGACATAGCAACTCAAAACAATAGCATATCAAAAACAAAGCACAGAATACCAGCAGAAAATATCTATAACTGTGCAGATGCAGATGAGTCTTTACACAAGAAAAGGAGCATGTCAGAACACCCATCACAGAATAGAGGAAATATAAAATACTGTGTAACTATTTCTTTGAAGATATAAAACCTGAAACTGATGGTCAATTGATTGGGCTTTTGGACGATAAAGTGTCTAAATAATAGTTCGAAATTTACATCACAGTTCTGCTTCAAACGTCTTGTTTTGTCCTACAAACAAGCCAAACTAAATCCCATATTTTCCTTTTTATTTACTGTAATATAATACTGAGAAAACAGGGAATGTGAAGATTTGTTTGGCATTTTAGTTAATAATTCAATTCCAGAGAATCATATTATTCTCACTGTTTAACACTGAGTGATGTTATCAGAAGACTGATGACAGATAATCAGGCATATTACCTGCTAGTTGTGGGCCACACTCATGCTGCGAGCCATCTTCATTCAGTGTCTCCTGAATAATACATTCAACCTGGTGGTGCAGAAGAAAAAATAAACGAGCAAATAGTGATCAATTAATCCAAAATACATTTTAATATATACAACATATAATAAGCAGAATGATAAGGCAAATAAAATGACTTGTTTCTGACCTTTGCATTATTAAGGGGTGAGGTTACTGGCCGGCTTCCCACTGAGATACAAAACATGGAGGTGAAGAAACAGTAGAAAGAGAGATAGAGCGGGAGGGAGAATTGGAATAAGAATTAATACATTTTGCATTTCTGCAGCAGTAAAACTGCACAAAATACCTGCCATAGCAGCACAGATGAGAATCTGACTGTCAGTCAGGTCAGCCCCAGTTGTGTGGTTGTGGAGATCCCTGTTTTATGTGGTAGTCAGTAACACCGGAGTGCCACAGGGCACTATCCTGTCTCCACTTATGTTTATTCTATCCACCTCAGATCTCCAGTGCAACTTTGGATCATGCCTCCGACAGAAGTTCTCTGATGGCTCTGCGGTGGTGAGTCGTATTAGAGATGGGCAGGTGTGGGAGGACAGGGAACTGGTAGATAACTTGGTGGAGTGGTGCAGCAAGAATAATCTGCTGCTAAATGTAAACAAGACCAAATAGATAGTGATCGATTTTAGGTGGATGAAAACTACAACCAAGACTATAAACAATTTGGATGTCGAGACTGGAATAGTTGCACTACAAATACCTGTGCGTCCACGTAAACAACAGACTGGACTGTAAGATTGATGCTGTGTACAAGAAGTGGATGTGCAGACTGTATTTTCAGAGCAAGCATCAGTGCCAGAGCTGCCAGCTGGATCAGTAAACTCATTCCCAAGACAGTAACTATCACTGGTCAAAACCAGGAGTCGGTGACAAGCAGAGGGTCACTGAACAAACTGTTCGCCATCCTGAACAACAAATCCCAACACCTCCATGACACTCTGTAAACACAGTGGAGCTCATTTTCCAAAGTTCTTACCGCTCACTATAACACCATCCAACAGCTGTCCTCTGTGAGACTGGTAAACACGCTGCTGCAATACCATCCGTAGATATGTTTTGATCAAACATATTGTACATATAATTCACTGCTTTTTTTGCGCACCTGTTCTTATTGGTCTTTTTTCCAATTATTTATTACCATTTTTGATGCATATATTGTACATATCATTATTCAATATTCAGTGTACTGTTCTGCAGAGCTGCTACCCTGCCTTTAACTTTATTGATACTCTTAATCTATTGTTGATTATGTTGCTCAAACACAACAATTTCCCTCACAGGATCAATAAAGTCTCTCTCTCTCTCTCTCTCTCTCTCTCTCTATATATATATATATATATATATATATATATATATATATATATATACAGATGAACTAGTTGATTTACTTAGGAACAGATAGTCCAACATGGGCATAGATGGAGCCATTGCCTCATTAAGGTAAGCACAGTTACCTTGGTAAAGTGACAGTAAAGAGGCTTACCACCCTCCCACCTCCAGGATGCAAACATTCCCAGAGGCTTTAGCTCTGAGTTAGTGTCCCACCAGAGCTAAATCAGTCACCAATCCCACACCTGCCAGTGCATTATTAAAGGCACACTGTGCAGCTCCAGCAGAGCTTTTCTCTCACAGTAATACATCAAATCTACAAGGATCTAAATGCCACAGTCCATGTTGCTCCTGCAGCCTGGCTGCGACCTTTTCTTTAACTATTATGTGCTGCAGTTTAGAAAGGTTTCTGTTTTCTGGTAGGTCGTTGCCATCAAGTTGATATAGAGCTTATATAATAATTTGCAAAGTTATAGTAAGTATTCCTACCTAAAGCTCAACAGAATAAACAATAATTTTTTTAATTTTTTTTTATCCATTTATCTATTCACTTGAAACTATTCATTTGACCTGTCTATCAACTAAACACATTGGTGTTGACTGAGGGGCCTTAATGTTTTTCTAAAACTGTTTTCTTTGATAAAAAAAAAAAAAAAAAAAAATCAAATCAACTTAATGATATGACCTCTACCCGTTGCATTCAAAAGACCTATTAGATCTCCTCTTCCCACAGTAAATTGGTTATTGCATTTCCAAACAAAGAAAATAACCTGTGAAGTTGATCTGAACTCTGTGATCTGTGTCAGCTCTGAGCCAGATCAGGGCAAAACGGGATCAATAGGATTAATTGATACCTTCAGCTAGTGATGAACCAGCTCACAGACACGTGCAGCTTCCAACAGTGTGGCCTTCTAATGCTCTGCATGTCCATGTGAGGAAGCTTGTGTGTGTGTGTGTGTGTGTGTGCGCGTGTATGCATGCGCTTTATTAACCCCAATATCAACTGGTATCTGGTTTTGGTTTGATTGGCTTATCCAGCTGTCCACGACCCATCCAGAGACCATGTTAGAAATGAAGACATCATGTGTTGAAGTCAAGAGGAGGCGGTGTGTTGTTGTTTGTCATAACAAATGCAGCTCAAAAAAAATGTTGTCTGGTCAAGAATATGGGGGCTGAAAGATGCGCAGTACAGAGATATCTGACGTCGAGCTGCAGCATGTCGACCTATATTACGGTTCAATCATAGTTTCCATATTATTCAGGGCGGGGTTATCGCCCTGCTCACACGCTGCGACACAACTTAAACCCTAAACCAGTCTATCTGCTCTATGTAGGTTGTAAACTGTGCTGCTATGTAACACGACCGCAGCCAGAAATGAACCGTGTTTTCATCCGTAGCTACGTGTGTGTGTGTGTGTGTGTGTGTGGGAGGCAGACCTTCCTCCTGTTGTCCCACCCTGCAGGCAGCCTCCACTTGTTACAACTAATTACAGTACAGCGGGTTTCACAGCGGCGGGTGCGTGTCGCCGCGCAGGACGCGCTCATGTGCGCAGTCCGGCTCACCTGTGCGCAGCTTTCCAGTGTGAATGTCAGCTGTTTAAGAGGACTAGCTGGGGCTCAATAGATAAGAAATATATTCGATATGACTGTAAATAAAGTGGCAGCCAGCAGCAGCACCGTCAGCGTGAACACAGACCCAGCAAGGTGGGCGCAAATTATGTAACGCACTTGTTTAGCCTATTGGTCTTAAACCCCGGAGGCTTTCGCCATTAGGTGACCATTCACCTCCGCTTTGCTTCACGAAGTATCATTATATCATTATGAGGCATTTGTTTGGTCTGTTTTTGTCATGAATCTGCCTCCGTGTCGACAAAACACAATGAGAGCTACAGCTGAAGCAGCGGTGTGTAAAAGATGAGGCTCGTCTCCGGCGTAGCCTGCTGAGATAAAGCCTGCTGGCATTTTATACAGTCAGTTCACACACACACACACACACACACATCAACACACAGTTTTTTCAGTGACGGTATCTTACCTCCGACTGCAGCCCAAAGAAAAACCGCGGCTATCAGAATTCCCATAGGATCCGAAAAGTGAGGCTCCTGCAGGAGATAACCTTGAAAATAACGGGCTGGATCTACTTCACACACCCGCCGAGCGAGGTGGAGCCGAGCCGCGGAGCGCAGTCCTGTGTGTGCGTGCGTGAGTGTGCGTGAGTGTGTGTTTGTGTGCGTGTGCGGTGTCAGGTGACCGAGACCAGATCAGAGCCCAGAGCCGTGCCACACAATCCGGTTGATCGTCTTTCCTTAAAATGTTGGAGCATTAAATCTGATTTTTAACTCATGCATATAGTCCCTTTCTCATGGAGCGAAATAAAATTCTCTCTATTTGAATACAATGCATACGCCTCTAGGGAAACCCTTATGTGCAGGGTCCTACAAACACCCTCACCTCCTGTAGCTGCCGGTTTATTACTTTTCTACATCATGTATTGATAGTCTGGCGCAGATGTAAATGCATGTCACCTCTGCAAGCTGCCATCAAGGCCGCATTCAGTGTGTCTGAGTACATGTGTGCTATAATGTCTATAATCGTACTATAGGCCTAAGATAAACACAAACGGTAAGCAATACATAAGCAAAACAACATACTTACTTTATTTGTTTTTGTTCTTTTTCCTTATTGGGGGTCACGACAACAGAGACTCAGCATTACTTTCACGATTTGATGGCATTTGACAGACGAAGACGTAAATATATTTACAGTGGTGGTAAACTGCTAGGTTGTGCTTCACAACACTGAAGCAGTGAAGACGGTTTAATGTAATTTGAAGGAACAGCTTGGAAATGGACATACAGCAGATCCACGTCCATCTGTTAACTACTTATTTTCAAGTTGTGTTTAATTCGAACAGTTGTCCACTTCACCATGGCGGCGGTGTCCGTGTCATCTGGTCTTAGGAGCGGGCCGCGGGGGCCGACTGTGCTGGTTGGGTCCGATGTATTTCAGGGGAGTGTAAGTTGGCTTCTCGATCACCTCCAGACCGAGGTAAGGCTGCAGGACTTGGGGAACACGCACTGTTCCCTCCTGAGTGGATGGAAAGAAAGAAAGAGTGGCAACAAAACTTATTATTGGGAGCAACACTATGATATCAAGTAGGTTTTAAAACACCTTAAGTGAAACTGTTTTGTAATATGCTGCAAATTGCAGTGTTAACTTTCTATTATTTTTTCAGCTATTCTAATGTCGTGCATCAGAGAAAAATATTTTAGAGACAACAATCACTAGGGGGAGCCACTTCAACACCACAAACACAGTGGAAGTAAGACGAGAGTACTGTATTCATGTTTTGTTGGAAGAGACAAAAAAAGAGGAATAAATGTCTCTGCTTTTAGAGAAGAAAATGTAGGTCTGTGTTTTGGTTGCAGACATGTTTTTACACTACTTAATGTTATTACTGGTGGGATGAGAGTCTAAAAAAACTACCTGCACGTCCGTGGCTTTACTACCTCCCAGCACAGAGAACCGTTTGCAGGTCACATTGGACAAGAATTAAGAGTTCTGGCACACTCATAAGATTCAAACGTTCAAGACGTGTCATTTTCTAGGTTTTTTTCCCCCATTAATTCTTGTTTTTTTTTGTAGTTGTCAGGAAGCCCTTTATAAGTGGAGTCTGTTGTTGTCTTACTTTGGTCTGGTGAGTCTCCAGAATAGCGATAATGGTTCGGGGGATGGCGCACGCTGTGGCGTTCACCTACCACGAATCCAAAAAAATAAATAAAGATACATTATATTGGTGGTTTAGTGCTGTAATGTGAAGCAGCCTCGTCTGCTGTCTTACCGTGTGGGTGTACTGCAGGCTGCCGTCCTCTCTCTCATACAGGATGTTGAGGCGTCTGCTCTGGTAGTCGGTACAGTTGGACCCACTGGAAATCTGATGTATACAAAGAAGAACTCCTCACAATCTTTATTCACTGTATTTAGCCCATTATATCCCCTCCTAATGTTCACAGCAGGATAAGGGGAGTGAATCTGCAGACTGAAGGCATGTTTGTGTGTCACTCAGCAGTTTCATTTGAATTACTTGCAGCGCATCTGAATTCAGAAGCGGTGACTAAGTAAGTAGGTAGGATGGTGACAGTCATGTAAAGGGCCCGACCTCTCCATAGCTGCTCCTCCCAGGCATCCACGCTTCAATGTCATACTTCCTGTGTGCTGGAGGACCCAGTTCCTGAGTTGGCATGTCCAGCACTCTGAAGGAAAACACACACAATGAAGGATTGATCTCACAGGCAAGACATCACTGAATGTTAGGTAAAACTGAAAGCAGGGCTGGGCCTGACAATTAAATCCCAGTTTTCTCCAGTTTTACAGGCCATTCAAGATTTGAAATCAGATTTTCTCTACACATAATTTAATTTAAGACAAACCAGGCTTTAGAAATAGAGTTACTGAAACTATATGCTTTCCCCAGCAACCAAAGCAAGATTGAATGAAGGAAAATCACGACAAGCCAGATCGTATTTTTTTGTAAACATTGTAAAGAAAAATACAAGGGCCAGCTTGTGCAACAAGAACAAATTAACAGCATTTCTGTTGGTGTTACTGTGGATTATTTGTTGTATTAACCACAGAGGGTGTTTATTGCCAAGAGAAAAACACTACTAATGAACAGGTTGCATTTCGCCTTTATGTCGGGTGAGAAGAATCTCCAATATCCCGTCTGACACAACAATCTTTGACTACATTAGGTTTGAAAAAGCGGAGGTTATCTTATATTCGAGGACGAGTTGATCAAATAAACTAATGTGCTGAAAACAGCTTATTTTTTTCCTGTAAAACAGACTTCTGCTGAGAGTATTGCATTATGAGGACTTAAGTAATTTGTCGTCCTCCTCCTCCTCCTACGGAGGAAATAAAATCATGACGACTGCCTCAAGGTCGTCCTGTATTTGGGCCAATGCAGTACATAGCTTTGCAACTGAACCATTTTCATCTCATAGAAGTTGTTTCTTAGGCATTTCACTTTCATACTGAACAAATTCATTTGACATAATGCCCGGCCCTCGAAGAATGGATAATGAGATTGTGTGATTGTGTGTGTGTACTGACCTGTAGTGTAGTTCCAGTGCAGAAAAAATCTCTTTTTGCAAAGAGAGAAAGTCCTTCAACAGTTGAGAGCTTTCTTCTCCTGTCTCATCTGCTGTCACTCCAAACATCTCCACCTACACACACACACACACACACACACACACACACACAGTAAAGACACAGATTACAAAACAGATACATAACACAAGATCTGCTTGACAAACAGAGCTGAATGTCCTGCACACTGTGTTCATGGCAAAAAAAAACTGAGTGTGTGTGTGTGTGTGTGTGTGTGTGTGTGTGTGTGTGTGTGTGTGTGTGTGTGTGTGTAAGTGTGTGTCATTTGGACCTTATTGAAGTGATGAACTCTGTAGAGTCCCCATGTCTCTCGGCCGGTGTCTGTCTCTGCTCTGTAGCAGTTGCTGCTGCACACCGTCCTGCAGTGAGAGACGTCACCTCGTGTCAGTTGTAATAATGCCAGCGTAACGCTCTACCTGCTGTAGTACTCGTAGTGAGGGAGCGTCCTCTTCTCACCTGACGGGCAGGTCCTTCCAGTTTACCGCATGATCCATGAAGTAGCCTGAGGAGGAGCGACACAAACAGATGTTTCCCTTTTATCCAGCAGCTTCTTCCCCAGATTTAAAGGTAGGACAAACATTATTGTGTCAACAACCATAACAACACATTAAGAGGCATTACAGCCAATCATGACAGCTTATTTTGCTGGTAAGAAACAGGACAATTGACATGTTGACTGACAGCAAAATACATCAGCTAGTTAATGCACAAGTGTCACTTAAGCAGAGGGTGGATGGCAGGGTTAAACACAGACTTATCTATTGCCCATCACTACTTGTCAGTTACTTCACTAACCAAAGCTGCAGCCAAATAAATAAATAATCCAGTTCCAAAACAAATATAGACTCATAATGTCATGATGATCAGCTGTAACTGTCGTTTAATGCTCTATGGAAATAGAAACATGTTTAATATGATGTTGTGGAGAATTGAGTTTCACCTGCCACCCCGACCTCTCCGGTCCCAGCCAGGTTGAGGTCTGGGAAACGGGCTGCATCCAACGAGTAGACCTGCGAGCGATGGGCGTTGGGCTGCATGCCACAACCCTCCTGGAGGCGGACGAAGCAGAGAGGGAGGTAAGAGAGTGTAACGTTGTGTGGCTGCATCCAGTTACACCACTTTAAATGAATACTAGTAACTACGAACTACTGTCCGAACTACAATATCTAAATAGTATGTTGTTAGTGTATGAAGACATTTAACATTGGATGTTTCATTGATGGGCATTATTGTAGCACAGAGGTCGATTACTCACAAACACTGCCCCCTTCAGCATGTCAGGCACGACCATGGGAATAAAGCCCTGCAGGAGTCAAAAGGAAAACTCAGGTTTGGCTCTTTTACATGTTAAAGGTCTCATATATCACATTTCTCTGGTGATTTATATCCAATCTTGATATCTATAAAAAAAATATATATTTTTGTGATTTTAAGAACCAAAAACCGTCTCGATATAGTTTCACATCTCCTCCTTAAAGCTTGTCTCTGGAGCTCTACCAAGAACAGGCTGTTTTGTGTCTGTCTTTAAGGCCCACTGATATCAATGACCCTCTCTTCTGATTGGCTGACTCTTTTCTGAGTGACACACATCCAGGCCAATCACAGGTTTTCTTCGGTTTTGTAGCTTACTAGCTCCACAAAGGAAAGACTGCTCAGTGTTTTTTGTTTTTTTTACATAAAAGGTTGGACCATGGGCCGTGCTGAGGGTGAACATTACATTTGTGACATCACAAACATACAGAAGTCCAAACAGCACAATTGCTGAATACTTGGCTGTGTGCTTTTCCCTGTTAGCACTGTCTCAATATTTATACAACACTTAGACCGGCTTTATAATAAAACAAGAAATGGAAATCTGGATTTAAACAATATGGGAACTTTAAAAATAGTAATAGACCTTACTTATCCAGAGATCATCACTAATCTTTCTAAATGTATGTGTACCCGTCGCTGCAGTGTGTCGAGGGCGAAGTTCTGTAGTGCGGTTTGAAGTCGGGCCCCTGCTCCCCTCAAATAGTAAGACCTGTGGCCGGAGACGTGAGCTAGATGCCTGCAGCACAGGACAGAAGAAATAAAAACTTGCCCATTCATGTCAATGTGGGTGGCCTGTATGTTAGACAAAATATTAAAGTTCATCATATCACCATATCCAGACAAAACTAAATACTGCATTTTGTAAGGTCTTAACCAGCAGACTAAATATTCAAAGAAACATCCTCTCTCTTTCAGTTTTTTTTCCATCACGTTAACTTTCAGAAGAACAGTGCACAATAACAATAACAGAGTCGTCCTCACCTCTGCCTGATGAGACCCAACTCCTCCCCCAGCTCTACATGACCTCTGGGCTTGAAGTCAAACTCTACAGCAGAGAAATATTTTCATATTAGCCTTTATTTAATGGTAATTCTTTTTATCCAAACATCCGATCCCATCAGTCACCTGGTTTCTGTCCGACGAGCTCCACCACCCTCGCCTGGCTCTCATCTCCAACAGGCTGTAAAAGGAGGGACAAGCTTACAGATTTCAGCTTCACGACGAATCTCTCCCAAGACGCTCGGGACAAAGTGTGAGTGAGCGACTCATCCTCACCACATCGGGGTGTGTGGTGTTGGGCAGTCGGAGCGCCCGGCCGTAGTGTTCCTCGTCCAGCTCGCTCTCTTTGGCGTGGAGGAGGTTCAGCCTGTTACGGATCTCTCGACCTTTCTGCAGAGCCTGGCTGTACTCAGGGAGCTGAGTGTGATGTATTACAGAGCAAAGGGAGTAAGAACCGTAGCTCTGATTGATTCACTAACAAAGTAATAAAAGAGATGAGGCTCTGAGGTTGAACTCACATTGGCGAGGGCCTTCTTGTCCTTCTTGCTCTGTGAGGAAAATATCATTCATGTCACATGTATGCATGCAGCTTTATACTTTTACAACTAGTGACTATACACAAAGAGTCAATTTAGAGAAAAGGATTCAGACAACTTTGAGTCAAAATGAGGATTTTGGATGGATGTGTTACTTCTGGGTTGAGTTTTAAGTACTTTGCAGCTATAACGAAGGTGACCAGTGCTGTAATAACCTGTACTCACCACTAGTGCTTTGACTGTGTCACTGATGTGTCTCTTCTCCTCCTCCAGCTCAGAGATTTCTGTCCTTACAGCCTGGAGCTCCTGCCACACACATACCTACGATGTAGACACAGAGACACAGAGACAGAGAGACAGAGAGACAGAGAGAGACACACACACACACACAGTACAGTCCATTTGAAACTGAAAAAGTAAAGTAAATTTAGACTCCTAACTTTCAGTGTTCTCCTTATTTCTCTTAAGCATCTTCGAAGTATATTGTGAGCCACTGAGCCAAATGTAAATGTCAGTGAACTCGGTCTGATACTAAATACTCATTATTTTCTTCTTTTCCTCTACTTCTATGATTAGATGTTGTGCATATAATGCTGTGAAAAGTATTTAACTCATTCCTGATTTCTTAATTTTTTTGTGTATCTCATTCTAAACTGAGTTTGATTTTCAAATAAAACATAATTTCAGCCAAATTTCAACTCTAATTAAAGATTTTTTTAAATTTAATTTTGACTAGGCAGAACAAAAGTTAAAGATATCTTCAATTTAAGATGTCTCTGACTGGATTTATGAGTGGTCAGAATCAATTTGTAGATTCTGAAACATGAGTTAAAATAAGTCATACATCACTGAGCAGCTTCACATTGTGGATATCTGCATCTGAATTGTTGATTATTAGTAAATTTGGCAAAAGTGATGTCATTTGTTCATGGAAAAATGACATTGTTAATATCTGAAATGTTCTTTTACATGAATAAGAACTGAATTACAAATATCTGCATTCAGTCTATCTAATGCATGTAAAAACATCTCGTTATAAAGTACCACACAGTTCACGTTAAATCTTGGTTTCACACTTATGCACCAGAAGGATTTTGTGACATCACAACCAGTCTGGAGCCAATCATGGGCCAGTGTGCATCTTACATGTGTAAGATGTAATGTGAAACGAGACTGTTCAGAGCAGTGGGAGACATTTAGTGTTAGTAATCAACCACATGTATATATTTATATAGATTCTTAATTTGAAGGCTGTTCTAGGATTAGGGAGGACACTTTGGTAACTTGTTATATTAGACACCAAACAGAGGTCATTCCTCAACTAACAGGCCTTTTGAACACAAACCCTTGCGTGGTTTTAATGTCACAAACAAGAACTACCAGATACAAAACACGTACAATCTTGCTGACATCGTCCCCTCGCAGGTCGCCCTTCCTGTTCTCCACCTCAGCTGTGACTTTGTCGGTCTCCTCACACACAGCTCTCATGTCCAGCTCCGGCTTGTCGCTGTAGCCTTCACGGACGTGCTCGTACAAACTACTTCGGGCTCCGTGCGAAAAGCGCTGCGGGAGGAACACGTTTGCCCTCTGCCGTAAACACTGCCTGGCTGCCGGCTTTAACACTGTCAATGTAACGCTTCCGACTCTGGCGACCATGCCGACGCAGGTCGCCATGTTTTGCCGAGCTTGAGGAAGATGCATTCAGGGTACGTAGGAGTAATCTCTACCCTGCTCCGCAGAGGCTCCCGGTGAGTTTGCGCTTTGTGCACAGCAGTGCGTTGGTGCACGTGAAACCGTGTTTACATCTTGCAATTTACTAAATCCCTAATTTTTTTCTTATACTAATTACATTTAACTTTATAATTATCTTTTTCAGGAACTCGTGAAACCAGGGAATTATATTTCTCGCTGTAAAAACGACCGTATCTGCCCTGAACGCAACACGAATGCGGACATTAGTATTAACTGCGTTTAAACCAAAACAAAGCATCATAAATGCGCTTTTCAGACTTTATTTTAAACAAGGAATTGTTCAACGAAGTGAAGGTAAAAAAAAAAAAAAAAAAGAAATTGGGAAATATTTTATTTTTCCTTCAGGTAACTGAACGCGACTCCACCCCCCCCCCCTCCTCCCCCTCTCGTCACGAGTCAAAGGTCAACCAGTCAGATGAGCGGAAGTTCAGCGTTGCGGTAATCCGGTTCAGACACAACAAATGCGGCCGACCGGACCTCAACTCGGTCCTAATTTCCAGCCCGTTAGGCTCTCAAACCCCCCCTCACCTCCCCCGTCACCTCCCCCTCGCACCCTCCCGCCCTCACCCCGTATTCTTCACTGCTTCGGCACCGAGCCCCGGACGCGCGTGTGACCGCCGGTGTGTCATGGAGTAACGGGACGGGAGGAGAATCGGTTCCTTTGTAAGCTAGTTTCGGGCCGTGATGAGCAGCGTGTAAAAGGCGTCTTCACCGCAGGCCGGGGACGAGCCCGTCCGCTGAGCCCGGAGGACCGGCACCGCCAAATGCACCGAAGTTCCTGATAATAAACCGGGGGGTCCTCGGACCGCAGTCGGCCCGCTCCGAGCGGCCTCACCAGTTCCTGTCGAAGAGACCCAACCAGCTTTCACGGTGGAAACGAGAAGACGAGCGAAGGTAAATGAAAGCGACCGATTCAACACTGCACCTCCCCTGCCGGGACAGTCTTCTTTGTCGTGTGTTACCGCCGGCCCGGTAATCATTGTGGGAACATAAAAAACACTCCTGAGTGAACTGGATCCACGTGAAGGTCTGACGTCCTCCTCTCTGGTTGAACGAGCTGTATTTATAAAGATAAATGTTATCTGGCTCGTGTACCTAGAATAAGGATCTGTTCATAAACACTGGGCCTGAAAGCTTAATGTGTAAAACCTGCTCTGTGTTTGCTCACTTGTGTGTGTGTGTGTGTGTGTGTGTTCAAGATGAATGCTGTGCGGGGGGGCACAGTCACCTGGCGTCCCCAGCCGTGGCAGGACGGGGACGGGGGAGGAGGGGAGCCTCTGTCAGACAGTGACTCTGAAGAGGAGGACTTCCCCGATGACAGCACCACCCCGCTGGGGGACTACATTACACATGGTGAGATGGCAGAGGCGACCCGGGCGCTGCTTTCATCGTCCCGGGCTCTCATCGTCCCGGGGCTCCCGACGTCCGCATGCGTTCTGGTGACTCGATCTCAAGTGGACGGCTCAGAGTTACGGGGTTGAACAAATACAGGATGCAATGAGATCCAATCTGCGTTCAGAGGTGGCGTAGGACGCGTGTGGCCTCGCTCTTTTAGCAGTTTGAACACGGGTGCATCCCGGAGCACATTGAAGGACCACCCAGTCAACTGAATAGAAATAATATCTAATAGAATAAATATTAATATAACCAACGTGATCTGGTGTTGTGAATTACAAACTCACTGAAATTTAAATTGACACCGAATTGCATTGCAATGAGGTGTGAGTGAGTCAAGACATCTCAATGTGTTAAAAGCCCTTTGCTTTGACTCGTCTGCTACTCTTCCTGTACATCTTTGTTTGCTTGTTTATTCACCTGATGTGAGTTCATTTGCTTATAGAGCAGGAAAGATCCATTCACAAGTGGTGACCTGATACGCACCATAATGTTGGGCGCGAACTGCCGACTTGCAGCTATCTACTTGCGATGGGATCAAGCTGTGCGTGTTAATGAGGGTGAACTGGGTCATTCTTATTCATCTCTCCTTCGACCCCTTCCCCTCCTCTTCATCCCTCCCGCCTTCTTTCTCCTGTGTGTTTTAGGACTGAAGCAGCTCCTGGATGCTCAGCAGCTCTGTGATGTCACTCTGCTTGTTGAGGGAAAGAAGTTCATGTGTCACAGGTATGATGCCACCTCATACTCACTTCAGAGCTCACACTGAAGTCGATGAAGAATACGAAGATTAAAAAAAAAAAAACATTCATAAAAGCTTTACACAAACAGAAATACTGAGAAGAGCACGTCAGCTATTTATGGATGTTTTTTTTCTTTATTGATCAAGAATTTACTGTTGTCTTGCCTTTAACCTAAAAACATAAAATGTTCAATAATCTGAAACAGAAAAACGTAACTTTCATAAAGTAACCGCTTCAAAGACAAACAGAAACTCTGCTTGTTTATCATGCAGCTTTAATCTGTCACATAACATAATACAACGTAGAGATCTGAGTGTTTCTTTCCCAGCATATTCTTTTAAACCTCTTAATCCATGCTCCTGTTAGCGCAGTGGTCTCCAACCAGGAAACCACGATCCACCGGGTACATCACGGCGCTTTCAGAGGAAAAAAAGGGTTGGAGACCCGTCCTAGACCGACACGATTTTAGTCATTGGTACAAAGTTGCGCGCGAATCTGGTCCATTGCTAAAATATTGCCAAATCACCAGGACAACGGTTGCTTGGAAAACATCTGAACGACTTGCCTGCATCAGGAAAAGTCCCCACCAGCAACAAATACGACAGATCAATTTAATAATAATTTCACCACCAACTATAACTAAGAAGTCCCTTCTAATAAAGCTGATATGGTTCCAGCAGAGAGATGTTTGCAGATGGTTTAAGCAGCGTGAAATGCAGCTTTGTCTTTTTGCGTGTGAGAAGAATGGACTTATCTTCCGTGTTCTTCTGTTGCTTCCCTCCAACCTTCTGCTCCATCAGAGTCCTTTTAGCGGCGGTGAGTCCGTACTTCCGGGCGATGTTCACCAGCCCTCTCGTGGAGTCCCGCCTCACCGAGATCCGACTGGAGGAAGTGACGCCGTCTGTCATGGAGACGGTCATCCAGTTTGTGTACACCGGCGAGGCGGGGCTCTCTCTGGACACGGCTGAGGATCTGTTTGTGGCCGCCAACCGGCTTCAGGTCATGCCCCTCCAAGATCTCTGTTCCAGGTGAAGGTTTCAACCTCAGTAGTGACACTTTACAGTTCAGACAGCTGTTTTTACATAGATAAGAAGTTTTAGCTTGGATTTGAAACCCTCTCGCTCTCTCATATATATATTTCTCGTCTTGTCCTCCTTCTTTCTCTCCTTTCCTCTGCCTGTCTCTTCCGATGTCATCCCCCCCCCTCCCCCTTCAGGTTTCTATTTGAGCACCTCTCGGTTGATAACTGCCTGGGGATGTACTCTTTGGCTCGCTCTCACCACGACCAGCTTCTGCTGCGCGCCTCCCTGCGGCTGGTAGCCCAACACTTTCCTCGGGTGGCCCGGCAGAAAGACTTCCTCCTGCTGGACCACGGCACCTTAGGCAGCCTGCTGAGCTCTGACCGTCTCGGGGTGGACTCGGAGGCGGAGGTCTACGACGCGGCACGCCGCTGGGCGGAGCACCAGCCTTTGGATCGCTACGCCCACATGCCGGCGCTGCTTCACCACCTGCGCCCGGGGCTGCTGTCCCAGGAAGAGAGCCGAAGGCTGTGCCAGGAGTTGGGGCCCGCTGCGGCTGGAGAAGGCCTCGGGGGGCCTCTGAGACCCCGGGAGGGGATGTTTGAGAAAAAGATTGTCTGTGTGGACCTGACGCCTCGGGAAGATGAGAATCTAGCTGCAAGAGACTACACGGTGGACTGCTTCGACCCTCGGACAGGGAAGTGGGAGAAGTTGGCAGCACTCGGTTCACTTGTCAGTCCAGGCTGCACGGCTGTGGGTGACAGGCTGTTTGTAGCTGGGGGGATCCTGCGGACGGGCTCCGTGTCTGCAGCCGTGCACGAGTACGATGCCGTTTTGGACCGCTGGATAGAGCGGCCTTCGATGGTCCAGCCCCGGGCCATGCTGGGTCTGCTGGGCTGCGGAGAGTCGCTCTATGCCTTGGGGGGCAGTAACCGCTCAGCTCTGCTGGACTCCAGTGAGACCCTGGAGCTGACTACACTACAGTGGGGGCCGGGACCTCGGCTGCCGCTGCCCCTGCGCGCCTTCGCCTGTGCAGCACTACGCGGACGACTTTACCTTCTGGGGGGAACGACGCTTGAACAGAACCGGGCTGTGGTTCACTCGGGCGTGCTTATTTATCACACCCTGACAGACTGCTGGACACGTGTGGCGCTGGACTCTGGTGCCACCTGCCTTGCTGGAGGAGTAGCAGTGCGGGGGGGAGTCTGCGCCATTGGGGGATACATGAGGGATACCACCAAGTTCCTGGATGGAAACTACACCAATCTGGAGACGTTAGACGCTACTGGTCGTGTGCTGTTTTTTAGAGAGGGCAGAGGTTCGGCGGTGGAGCGGGAGGTGACTGGGGGAGGGGTGATGGTCAGTGCAGAGCAGCGGGGGGGTGCAGGTGGAGGAAGCGACCGCGCCCCGAGCCCTGTTGTTTTTCCCGGGCTTCCCCGACGGATTGCAGCAGGGGGTGTAGCCAGGTGGAAAAGGAGGATTTACGTGTTGGGTGGAGAAAACGGCTCGCGGTTCTACGACAGCGTGTACTGTTGGAAACCCGGCTGGCGCAGCTGGGTCCAGAGACGGGAAAAGCTCCCTGGAGACACCGGGGGGGTGAGCCAGTTCGGGTGTACCACACTAAAATTCCCTAAGAAACACATCCTGTCCAGACTGAGACTAGCCAAAGAAAACTGCAAGAAGCCCTCTGACTAGCCTGACAGGGATCTGTATGACTGAAGCTGAGGCAGCCGTTCATGTGACTTAGATGAGCTCCAGGCTAAATTAGCTCCTCCTTGAACTCGTCGTCTCAAGAAAAAGTACAGTTTTATACAATCCGAGCGCAGCCACCAAACAGGCCTACGGCGCCCCGGACCCCACGAACATGAATCTTCATCCACAGTCAAACGAGCAGAGAGAAACTGGTTCAAAGTCAGGCAACATGCACCTGAATGTAAACGAATCCGTTATGCGTCCGAACAGCAGAACCCTTTTGAGACAAAAGGAACTTTTTGAAGTCTAAGGTTATTTTAAGATTTTTTTTTTTTTTTTTTTTTTTTTCTCGTGTAATATTTTTTTAAAAGCTGTTTTGGAAATCACTTTAATGCTGTGAATTTTTTTTTTTTGGCAGCGTCTTGTTTAGACACAAGGATACTGGCACAGCTCTGTCCACGCTACAATCCACTCATCCGCCTGAACCTTGTTTTTTGGTCTGATGCGGGCCTGTTTCTGCCCTTTAACTCTGCAACTAAGGGCTACACCAATACACTGAACCGGAGAGGAAACACATCATACCAAACACATTTTTCACAAGTCTACTCGCTGGTAGACAGTTTTTCTTTGAACCATCAGTTAATACTAATAACTTTTATTTATTCAGCACCTTTGAAAAACAAGTTTCAAAAGATCTTATCCAAGTCACGAGCAAGGGAAGCTAACATTAGCATTATGTGGATACTTTAATGAGCGTCGTCTTGCAGCAGCCTGCTGAGGTTTGGATATGTTGTATTGGTGAAGGCAGATCACAAGTCCGTTTTGAAATATTTCTGAGGTTCAGGAGTCTAGACTGAAGAGCAGACTCGACCCGGTGGTCAAAATGAATCGTCTCGCCACAGGTAAACACCTCGGTACCTGCACTGGGTTTTAACGCGGGACGACGGAGAGACAAAGTTGGTCTGGACCGATGATAATAATTTCTGATTTGTGCGAGTTTAACTAAAGAGTTTTAGTAAGCTATAAGAAAACCATCTCACATCTGTAAGGTAGTTAGATATTTTGTTAATTGTCGTGTTGTTGCAGTCAATTAAGAAATAGATCCGGGAGTCGTCTGCAGAAGAATGGAAACTTGATTTGACGCTTCTGTGGATTTTACCCGGAGGTAACGTTGTAAATAGAGAATAGTAAAGGGCGGAGAGTTGAGGATCTCCACTGGTGAAGTGGGAAGTAGAGGAGGTGCAGTTACAAATAGCCACGTAGGATTGGAGATGGAAATAAAAAGATAACACAACATCTAGGAATCTGAGGAATTGATTAAGATTAAAAAGAGTAATGAATGGAAGCACGGCTCTCGCCACGATTATCGGGACTCTTGATTTTAGGCACAGAACGGCAAATGATGATGTTCAATTTTCACACACATGACGGCGTGTGTGGTAACCGGACTCGCCACTTCGTGGTTTTAGTTGGATTTTCACTGTACAATTACAATGACAAGCAATAAGTGTGTGAAGGTGCTGCACGGCCGCCTGGGAGTACGACCTTCAGTATCCTTGTGTCTAGACTGTCCCTCTATCCAACATCTCTCCTCAACCTTCAAGCCAGGTCAGCAGTTGTCTTTACTTGAGTCAGCTGTCGTGTGGAGCTTCAGCCATAGGACTGTGAATGTACTTTGGCATGGAGGCGACGGATGATCTGCACACAGTGACATTGCACATAATTTATTGAAATGTATTTTGAAAGGTTTTTGTTGTTGTTTTGAAATGGTCATTCGACTGCAGTGCCGGGACGTCCTGTAGGACGGCACCGCAAGTTTGCCCAGAGATATACGTGAGCACGTTCAGCTCTAACTTGTCAAACAGGCCGATTGTATTTCAGGCTGGCCGTACCTCCCCTAAGGACTTGGTCAGGATTGCCTCCGAACTCTTGCTTTTCACTGCTTTCCACTTCCTCCCCTCCCGTCTCTCTGAATGCTACGATGACTCTTGTCTCCCTAAAGAACAGAAAAGTGGAATTTCCCCAGATTTCCCAGCTCAAAGCAGATGTTTAACACCACAGGCAGCAAGTTATTTCTAGAAACTTCTCGGTGACATTCAACATTAAAGTAATTGATATTACTGTCATTAAACGTCAATCTATGTGGCCTTTGCTGGTCTTCACACTACATATGTCATCGGGCTGCACGATTGGGGATGAAATGAGTATCACCATTTTTGTTGTTGTTGTTTTGCTTAGACTTGACATGATTCCCTCATGATTTAGTTTCAGTGTAAGTGGGTTAACTTTGCTGCTGGTGTCTGCTGCTCTGCGTCACGTGATGTAGCGCTGCGTGGTCATTAGAGGATGGAGGAAGTAATAACACTTGTTTTGATGTAGCTGATTTCCCGAATGAAAATGCGGCAGAATCGTAGAAATGAGATTGATTTTTTTTTATTACGATGAATTGTAGTAGAGGGCACGTTGTTCAATTCAGTCGACTTTACGTGATTCATTTATGGTGTATCAATATGACATCACTCTTCCTCCCTCTTGCCTTTCACTCTGCCAGTGCCATTTGCAGATACATCAGCTCCTCCTCTTCTTTGGGTGGGTCAAAGGTCATTGTGGTATAAAATCCTGGATTTGGGAGTTTGTATGGAGGTGCAGTTAAAGCGGGGCCTGTGATTCCTGATAATAATGACATGAAACTGTGTGGCTGACCAAAACGCATTCGGCGGATAAGTAGCAAATACACTTATTCGGTAAGTTCATTTAAGTACTAGTCAATAGAGAGATTTCTTTTTGTCGTTGTGAGCTTTAGTTTGTGTTTCTAGAAAACGTCAGAACGCCACACTGTCCGTTTTTATTTTCCACGAATTTTCATGTGGAAATGTCAAAATGAACGGATTTTTTTCCCTCCTTGGTGTGCTTACAGCTTGTATGACACGTGAAAAGTGAATGTGTACGCATGCATGTTTTCTATGCTGAGGCGTAAATGGCCTCAACACGAGCTCTTTGCACACGTCCACACCGATGTACATGCTGTGCGCCCATTCCAAGAAGCAAAGCTGCCCTCATTTGTACCTAATGACATTTGAACTGAAAGGCAAATTGATACTTTGATGAAAGCCGTGCTATCAAATGAATAAAGGACTATTTGCTTATATTTTTGGACCTGTTTTTTTTTTTCCACCTCAAACAGCAAGAACCTTTGATGTTGACTTATCATTAATCACTCATCACAGAACCCTAAATTGTGTGTGATGGGTATTAATCATGGTTTTTTTTTTTGTTTATGTTTTTTTTAACAGTTATTCAGTGAAACTTTTCCTCTTTAATATTTCTACAATAATGAAAACTATCCACCGGACTCCTTTACCAGTAAACTTTTCTACTTCGGGGCCACAGACAGAAGCTGTTTGGGCATTGAAGAGGAAGATGATAGATAAAAGTCAACATTTGTGCACGAAAAATACTGAAACTCCAGTGGAGCTCCATGACTGAAGGGCTGTTTTTCATGGTTTGGTGTTAATAATTACTCTAATAAATAAACTGCTGAGGCTGCCTGTTGTCACAGCGGGCCAAAGTTCTCACTTGGACCGACCACCCCGACTCTTCCTCAGCTGCTGCTTTATTTGAAGCGAAGCAGCAGATAAGCGAAAGACAGGCTACCTCGTATAGGGAGATAATTAAATGAAGTTTCTGGCTAAACAGCGTTTTCAGGCCAAACTGTGAGAATGGAGAATAACTCATCAGACAAGGTGACCATCAACAGCTTGGCAGACATCGTCATCATCGTTGGGTATTTCCTCACGGTTATCGGTGTTGGCATTTGGGTAAGTGCACCTGAGAGGATGTCTAATTATGAGAAAATGATGTACATTACTACATGTAGGAAAATGTCTTCTTGTGTTTGAGAATAACACAATTTCTCTGTTTCAGTCCATGTTTCGGATCAAGAGCGGGACAGTTGGGGGATATTTCCTGGCAGGACGCACCATGACCTGGTGGCCGGTGAGTTTATCGTATAAGTAGGCCCATAAACGTACGGCATACATCCATCCGTGTTGGATGAGTGGAACGGCTGCTGTAGAGCAACACCAACGATATGTTGGAGGAATTTTTGAAAACTGGAGACGTAGAAAAGACACAGAGACGAGAGCGTTGTGTCACAATCATGTACCCGACAGGCTTCTTTCAGATCCTAACAAGTAGTGAAATCTTGCAGCAGAAGTTTTATCCAAAGGCAACTGGACTTAAGTTTCTTGAAGACGTTTCGTCTTTCATCCAAAAGCTTCTTCAGTTCTAACAGACTGGAGAGTTTCAGGTTTGAACTTTTTGGGGAGTCTTCAGCACTTTGGGAGTCATGATGAGTCATTTAGGTCCCGTGTGACCCACCCGGCCTTCCTGTGGATTGATTAGATTACAATAGTCACAGAGTGAATGGGTTTGGGTGCGTTGGCTCAGCCGGCCATCATGCGAGTCGTTAGGGTCACGGTGGAAATGCTTGTTAATCTTCCTCGGCAGGGAAGATTGGAAGTGGCTGATAAGTGGTATCTCAGACCACTTTCTCCGTTCAGTGGTGATCTTTCCAGTTTGACATTCCTGTCCTGTAATGAATGTCCCTTCAGATGAAGATGGACCGCTGAGTCCTGTCCCGAGGAGTTGGCTCTTCTGTGTTGTGCCGTGCGCCTGTAAAGCGGTTGTTTTGTTTCCCTGATGTACAACTCTGAGCGTTCCTCGCTTCATTGATCTGCGTACACTACACTGCTCTGCTTATACCTGGCTATTGTTTTCAAATAAAGCCAATCCTTCAAGGTTCCCTTCTTCCTGTGATGGAAGGAGGGATGTAGAGTCAAAGTTTTGTCTTTCAGATCTTGATAAGCAGCAAAATCTCGTGTCTTCACCCTGAATGATGAGGGTCCCGTAAAAGGTTTTGGGATCGATATGCTTCTTTAATTTCTCTGTTTTGTGTCTTCCTGTTGGTCTCGGTGTCACTGCACTCTTGTAAATCATGTTGCAGGTTGGAGCGTCTCTGTTTGCCAGCAACATTGGCAGCGGTCACTTTGTGGGCTTGGCCGGCACCGGGGCAGCTAGAGGCATCGCTGTCGGAGGGTTCGAGTGGAATGTAAGTCCCATCGTTTAGTTACATCTCATTTAGCTCCGCACCGGAGTTGATAAAGACCTAACTGATACGGTAAATGACCAAGAAACATTCACTGACTGTTACCGTGTGCCGATTACATAATATGTCAGGCTCTGTTCATCGTGCTGCTGCTGGGCTGGCTGTTTGTGCCCGTCTACCTCACAGCCGGGGTAAGAAGCTCAACCTGTGAGATCATTTCAGTCCACTGTTGGCGTCCCAAAGTGTGTCACTCGCTGACGTGACGAGATCACGGGCTGTTTCAGGTGATCACAATGCCGCAGTACCTGAAGAAGAGGTTTGGCGGGACCAGAATCAGCCTCTACCTCTCCGTTATCTCCCTGTTCCTGTACATCTTCACCAAGATCTCGGTGAGTCGGCCCGTCTGAGCGCGCAGTCACAACGAACTGCACACACACACCGTCTTCATGCTCTCTCTGCGTCTCTGTGCAGGTGGACATGTTTTCAGGAGCTGTGTTCATCCAGCAGGCGTTAGGGTGGAACATCTACGTGGCCGTCATCGCCCTCCTCTTAATAACAGCCTTGTACACTGTTACAGGTGTGTATGTGAATGAGTGTGTGTTTATGAATCAAACCTGATCCATAAAGTTACCTTTAAAGATTTTTTTTTAAAAAGAGGCATTCCACTAATTTTACCCACGTGGAGTAATGTGGAGTAGCTGACGAGTAAAGCGAATTTCTTCCGCCTGTAAAACAGTTTTATTTCATCTTCTGCGGCACTAAAACAACCCTGATGACGTCGTAGTGATGTCATAAGGTCGTCCCGGCAAGGATGTGGAAAATACAAATCAGTAGCAGACAGAAGTGGAATGTAACTAAATACATTTATGCCAAAACCTGAACCATTATGGAATATGATGCATTACTGCAGATTAAACTAACCGTGGATATATAAAGTAGTTAAAACAAGCACAACCTTCAACAACTACAGCACTAAAATGTAAATTAAATCAACAGAAACCCAAAAACATCTAAAACACTGACAGCATTTACTGCAGTGTGAACTTTTATTTTTACTAATTTAAGTACAATTTGCGAATAATACTTAAATACTTTTACTTAAGTGATGTTCTGAATGCAGGAATTTTACTTGTACTGTAGTTTTTCAGTGTGGTTTTAGTACTTTTACTGCAGTAAAGGATCTGAATACTTCTTCCACCGCTGGTAGCAGAAAACCCTGCCTCAACTTCATGGAAATAAAATGCCACGTCGCTGGACGACCCCTTTAATTCTTAGAATAGGACCTGTTCGTGGATGTATTTGAAGGTGTGTATTCCCAGGTGGCCTGGCTGCTCTCATGTACACTGACACAGTCCAGACCTTCGTCATCATCGCTGGAGCCTTCGTCCTCACCGGCTTCTGTGAGTACAAACGTATTTCATTATTTTTGATGTTTTGCACAACACATGACTCCCGTTTCCTGGTGTTCAGCCCGTCTCACAACAGGGAAAAGGTTAACCGGGGTGTGTAATCATTAATGTCACTCAGTGTGCTGACATTGCAGATGTGCCGACACAAGAACCATCGCCACGGCAACTTTGTTGATTTAAAAAAAAAAAAAGAAAGGTGTAATTCTTGATGTATATTACAGACAAAGTCCAGGAGGGAATTTGCACTGAGCAGTTAGTGCTGACTCAGCATATGAGTAGAGGTCTGATCTATTGAGCTGAGGACAGTAACGATACAACACACATAAAAAGAGCCCTGTTTCCCATTCTGGGAATTCAGGGGTAACTTGAAACGCATCAGACTGCGGATGGTAGAAAACATCAGTGATTTGTCTGCACTGACCCCTTTAAATGACGAAGAACTCACTCTTCTTCCTCCCCACGTCCAGCATTTGCTAAAGTAGGAGGCTACAGCGCTCTGCTCGCCAAATACAGCTCTGCCATGCCGCGTAATATCTCCTCCATGGACCCCGAGCGCTACAACATCTCCCCCCAATGCTACACCCCCAGACAGGACGCCTTCAACCTGCTGAGGGACCCGACCACAGGAGACCTGCCCTGGCCTGGGGTGGTGTTTGGGATTGCGATCGTGGGAGGCTGGTACTGGTGTACGGACCAGGTGAACGGAAACTTAGCAGACGAAATGGTTTGATTTATTAGAACTGGGTTAAATCAAGGACAGGGGAGGAGCTTAATGTGACACAGGAAGATGATCAGCAGGCTATACTGCCTTACGAAGACAAACACAGCAACACGTCTGGTCCAAATGCACCGAAGACCGAAATATGAATGACTTTTAAAATCAGTCCTCACATTATTAACATGATTTTACCATGAAAATGTGCGGAAACAAACAATGACAGCATGTAAACAGCAAAGTGCAGTGACGGCACACTTTAATGGGTTGGTTAGAGATAGTATTAACTGGTTACAGCTAATTTACACGTTTTACCTTTGTTTATTTCTTATATATGTTGATGCTCTATCAATGAATTTGTTATACGACATCAGTAATGCAGTGTCTGAATACACCTGCTAAAAAGGGTAACCAAGTTTAGCGGTGTAGCTGCGCAACGTCTGATGGCGTTTACTTGGAAACAGCCTTCAAATTTAAATGTATTTAATTAAAGACTCATTATTCAAACCAGATGATTAAACAACAATAAAGCATATTTCATTTGTTGACACGGTCTTCCTGCACTCGTTGGGTTTTTCCAAGTGATTAATAATAAGCTCAAAATGCGAACACTCGGAGCCTTCAAACTTACCCTTTTTCTTAACTTCTCTGTTTCTATTTTCTGCCTTTTTAAGGCGATATCGCTGATTGCTTGATCCACTGCTAGTAACTTCACTAACTACAATACATCTCTTAAATCCAGCTGAGGTAAACCTGGTGAACTGGTGCAACTCTGCCTGATCTTAAGGAGCAAGAAGAAAACTTAGGAACTACAAAACAAGGAAAACAGACTATATGTTAAAAATGTGTGTTTCTGCGTAAAGTTTCATGACATGAATGCACAACGTTCGGAAAGGACACCAATATGTCAGGAGACTGACGGCAGCCGAATGCCATCATTTATCCCCATAACAGCCTCATCAGATCCTGCAGTTACGTGTTCACAGTGAGTTAAACTTCCACTGATGCAGGCTACGTAAACCCCACATCAAGGGCTCCTCATTCATTACAAACATGCTGGAACCTCCGGGTGCTTCTTAAGAAAGTCAATCGAAGCCTGCCTGAATGTCTCGCCGTCCTCTCTCCTTGTTTTCGATCTCCAGGTGATTGTCCAGCGGTGCCTCGCAGCTCGCAGTCTCACCCACGTGAAGGCCGGCTGCATCATGTGTGGCTACCTGAAGCTGCTGCCCATGTTCCTCATGGTGTTCCCCGGCATGGTCAGCAGAGTGCTCTACCCAGGTCTGCGGCTTCACGCTCGTCTGCTCGAACGCCTTCAAAACAAACCTGACAAAAACAAAAGAAATATCTGAAAATGACAGAAACCGTCAGTTATCACGCCGCTGAGGCTCGCTCGGCTTTGTACCCAAAACTAAAAGTTTATTAAGCAGATCTTGTGTTATGTATCTGTTATTTGTTGCAGCTTTTCATAGATTATTGTGAATGAAGATTCAGGTTCCAGGAAAGCAGAATATATACAGGATGTCTTCATATACTGTAGATACACAATGGAAATCTGTGTCTTTACAGTGTGTGTGTGTGTGTGTGTGTGTGTGTGTGTGTTTCCATCCACCTGTAGATGAGGTTGGCTGTGTGGTCCCTGAGCACTGTAAGGAGGTGTGTGGAACAGAGGTGGGCTGCTCCAACATCGCTTATCCTAAACTGGTGGTGTCCATCATGCCCAACGGTGAGTTGGTTACATCTTAAAAAAAAAAAAAGAGGAGGAGAAGTTTCACCTTTCTTGTCTCATCCTTCTCAACCTCCTCCTCTTCCACCTGCTTCTCGCTGCCGTGTCTCTGTCCAGGTTTGCGAGGTCTGATGCTCGCCGTGATGCTGGCTGCCCTCATGTCCTCTTTGGCCTCCATCTTTAACAGCAGCAGCACTCTGTTCACCATGGACATCTGGACCCGCATCAGACCGCAGGCCAGCGAGGGCGAGCTCATCATCGTTGGCAGGTAAACAGATGAGGTCATGGAGAACAAATATTAACAAAACGTCCAAGCGTTCTTTCTTTTACAAAACAGACTGACAAGCTATTTGATTGGGGTTGGCCACCAAAACTACTTGGGTCAGAGTTAGGAAAATATTTCTTTAAAGAAATCTATGGAACTTTTTTGTGGATTTGAGCCTCGTTCTGCTGGGTGAAAGTCTGGTGTTTTTTTTTTTCCATTCAACCACCTTTAATCTGCCTCCTTTCTGGCATTTAAGGTTTTATATAGTTGTTAAAATGACCTCGTGCCTCTAATTTCCGAGGCAAGGAATTACCGTCACCATCACACTGTCCTCTAGTGGACTGGTTGGAGTATTACATGTTTTGCAGTGGGCCGACCCTTCTGACCCTTCTATGTACCTTGGTATATAACTACTTTTCATAATACCATTTAAACTGGCTTTATAGATTAAGTATAGCTAATAAAATGCTATTAAGATAATCAGAAAAAAATGTCTCACTGTACAAGTGCTGATTTTAATGTGCTGAATACAACTTTAAAACAAATATTTATATTTAGGATTTTCTGTCAAAAACCAGCACAGTTTTGACCAATTCTACACTTTGCATTTAAAAAAAAAAAAAAAAAAATAAGGGTTAATAATTGAAATGATGTAATTTTTCTTCTGCTCTGCAGAGTCTGGGTTCTGTTTATCGTAGCCGTCAGTATCTGCTGGATCCCGGTGGTCCAGGCGGCCCAGAGCGGTCAGCTGTTTGACTACATCCAGTCCATCTCAAGCTACCTGGCTCCGCCCATCGCCTCCGTCTTCCTCCTGGCTGTGTTTGTGAAGAGAGTCAATGAAACGGTGAGACCGCCTCCGCCAACATGGATGTTTTAAAATCACACTGATGAAACAGAGGATACACGACACCGGATTATTTCTTCTCCCTTCACTTCCAGGGAGCCTTCTGGGGCCTGGTAGGAGGTCTGATGATGGGTCTGTGTCGCATGTTGCCCGAGTTCTGGTTCGGTACCGGCAGCTGTATTTTCCCGTCGTACTGCCCTTTCCTGGTGTGTGGGATCCACTACCTGCACTTCGCCATCATCCTCTTCTTCTGTACGTCAGCGCTGGTGCTGCTAGTCAGCCTGTGCACCGAGCCCATAGAGGATCAACATGTAAGTGGTAACACACCATAGTTATTAAAGGTACATAACAAAGCATTTAGGAACCACTGATCTGCAGAGCTTCCATTCAATACAACAGGAGAGACCGGCCGAATTAATCCTACAATATTGGCCTGTCACAGATATATCCTGCCTACATGTTTGTCTCAAATGTCAGACAACATTTGAAGGATCATTACAAAAAATGTAGGTTTTATATATATATAAAAATATATAAAAAATATATATAAAAAAAAGAATATTGGCCAATATCAGAATTTGTTTAAGCCCTAATATCGGTATCGGTTTTGGCTTTGCCCCCAAAATATGGAGTATCAGTCAAGTCTGTTTTTATCACCAGAGAAACTGACCTTTTTGTTTTTCCTTCCAGCTCCATCGCCTCGTGTTCAGTCTTCGTCACTCCAAGGAGGAGAGGGAAGATTTGGACTGGGAGCAAGAGGAAAGAGGGAGGGCAGCGAGGAGGGAGGCGAAGGAGAGGAAGAGGGAGAGGCACGATGAGAGCAATGCAAGTAAGACAGAAAGCAAATCACGCGTACAAAGACAGACAGAACAAACACGAACTGGTTACAAACCATTTGTCCGTTTCAGTGGCTGAGGAGGAAGAGAAGTCCGGTATCTGTCACCTGATTGGCCGTTTCTGTGGCCAGGGCGACGGCGGCTCCCAGGACGATGAGGAAGAAGCACCTGAGGGGTCTGAGGTGATGCCCGACATCAGCGAGGACCCAGTGTGGAAGTATGCGGTGGATGCTAATGCGCTCATCATGATGACTGTGGCAGTTTTCATGTGGGGATACTTTGCCTGACGGAGTCGTCTTGTTCTTAACTCAATGTTGGGGGTTAAAATGTGAATCACTTTACTGATGAGACCAGACTTTAATCAGGCTTTTAAGGACTCGGAGATAATTACAGCAGTGCTGCCATCTGTTGGCTGTGATTGGTCACTGCACTGCAAATATTACAGATGTTGTCACAATTGAAAATAGCTCAAAGTAGGAAGTCGGTCACGACAAATATTCTACCAGCAGTCACACACGAGAGGCTTTGGATCTTCACGGTCTAGTTTTAAAGAGCGTGTGTAATGTAGAGTAAAAAAACAACAACGTTTTATCAGGTTAGACTGCCATTACTGGATGTGGTTACACATTGATTCGATCACAACTCGATCTTAAAAGGTGTGAGAAGAGAAAATGATCATTTGTATTGTAAATGTTAACCCAATCAAGCAGCACAGAGGAGCACTGAGATTTGTTTTCAAAGCTTTTTGTGACTTCCTTCAAAACTTTGGCTCAAAAGAAATCAATGGAAGGCCGGCGTGGAGGCGCTTTCGCTCAGATGACTATCAAGACTCATGTTCATACTGAAGGCCTGAGTGCTCCTCTACATTTACCGAGTCAATAGAGTTTTTGATTTGTGTTACATGTGTGCATTAAATCAGGTGTAAGATAATCACAGATAGTCATAATTCTATTTGTTTTTTTGTTAATTGTTTTTCCGTTTACTTTACTCGTGACTCATTCTAATGACATTAAATTCAGCTCTGATAAAATGAGATAAGCATTAGTGCCGTCATTGTAAAGAACATAATCGAATCAAATAATGTAATTAGCCAGTATCGGTTTGCAATCTTTGCGTTTACGTCTCAAGACACCACACAAACCCGGTAGCGATTCAGATTTCCAGTTTTAATCATCACTTCTGTTTTTATTTAAGCAGATATTTCCCATTAGCATTGTACACATCTGGAACCTTGAGGTCTCCCATGACAACCCAACCACCTTCCCATCTCCATGCAGAGTTTCAGCATCATTCATCACATCAGTTCAATGTCCAGTCTGTCAGCTTGCAGGGGTCCGGGAGTGTAAAAGCAGGGGAGAGGGGAGGGGGGAGTTTAAAGAATGAAGAGTCAGAGTTGTCACCAGGCACTGTTCATCTTACACTCCCACACCACAGAGTTTTGGGTGGATCCAGTAGCGCCGGATGAAGTCTGTCCAGCATCTGAAATCTAGCCACTTACAGGGTCCTGTGCAACTCCCAATACTCTTGATCATCTGTGAGGTATCCGACGTCTCAGTCTGCTGCAGGGTGGGTAAAGAGGTAGGGGGGCTTTTAAGGCTGGAAGCTGGTGTAGAGAGTTTCTGCGGTCTGTGGTAGTTGGTTTCACCCGCTTCGAAGCGTGAATGACGGCTTTGGCAAAACGCTGCCCTGTGCCGAATCGGAGGACGGAGGGGCGAAGGACAGGAAGAGAGGTCGGGGGGTGGGGGGCTAAAACAAAGATGGAGTATTTCAAAAAATACATCTTTGCAGGTTGAGTAGGGTGACAGACCGATACAAGGAGAACACAGTCCTCAAGAATAAAAGCAAATACAACAGCAAATACTCTCTGACACACACTCGATAAAACAGCCAAACAAAAAAAAACAAAAAAAAAGGCAAACAAGCAAGTCAATCAAACCATACAAAGTGACATCAGGCCTTTCCAAAGTGACATCAAGTTTCTCTTTTTAATCCCATTCAATCCCCCTGATCTCAATCAAGTCCATCTCCCATAATTCTCTGTAAACCAGGAAGTACTCAGTGGCTCCTCTTTGTGGCCGGTCAGCAAGGTTAGGGTCCACTCTGAAACAATGACGAGGGTCTCAACAGGTCTCAACAGGTCTCCGTGAGACTGGCTAGTATGCAGAGACTGTGCCTGTCATGAACCAATGGTATGGCTATTTCAGAATTAACATCAGTGACACAGGCAATGATTTCAGCAGCATTATCAGGGGACTGATCGACAGAGAACAACATTACAGCACATTCAGAAAAATAGAAACGTGTTGGTGCAGGACAGGTAGAAATGGCAATCTGGTACAACAGAAAAATCAAGTTTGCTGAATACAATCACATTTCTAAAGCGACGCTGAACATTCCACCACTGAAAAGTTTTACATCTGTCGGACTCGGTACAGCTCATTCCTTGAAGCACCATTGTACAGCTAACATGGAAGTTTGTGATACAACACGGAGCATAGAACAAGCACTGGGAAGAGTAAGCAGGCTCTAGGGCGTTACATTTCTATGCGTCACTTTATGAATGCTAATCTCAATCAAATACACTGCAAAGTTTCCACATGAATTACCTACCAACCGTGTGCAGAGTTAGACAGAAACCCGAATGATTAAGGAGGCAGAAAAGGGGCTGAACGACAGCAGCAGGAGGGGACCCCAACCCTGGGATGCAAACTTGTAAAAGGAGCCACTCTGGAGCACAGTGGGGGGAGAGAGGGATTGTGGAGGGCTTGAAAACAAAGAAAAGGCTCGCCTCTCTTCCTTCTTTACCTCTCACCCTCCCTCTGCTGAGGGCAAGTGTGAGAAGGGAGTGCTGGAGCAAAGGAAACAGTCCCGGAGTGCCGATGCCTCCTCGAGCTCCTCTGCGTTCCCCGGTTTGTCCTCGGACCGGAGACGAGAGGGAGGAAGAAGGAGGCACGCAGAATGAGATGACGGTCGGTATGCGTGAGGTGTACTCGGTCCTCTCTACCTGGCCTCCTCCCTCCTGTCCTCCCTATTGGAGCGGACGGGCTGCGAGCCGTCGGCCGGCTGCTGGACCCAGTTGTTGTCGTGGAGCCCGACGCGGCAGCCCGGTGTGTCTTTGTCTGTGCGTCGGCAGCACATCCAGTAGGAGCGTCCATAAGGCAGGTCGTGGTGGTAAGGTTTGGGGTGCCAACGGCACAAAGAAACGTCCCCGCGCTCGTACTGTCGCTTGCACTGCTTGCAGGGGTCGTCCCTGTAGAGGGGGTCTTGATTCCAGCGCGAGTCCACCGCCCGCACCCCGTACGTCTCGATCAACACCTTGAAGTAGTGGCAGGTGCACTTGAGGGCTGCCAGGGAGCGTGTTGGCAGGTAGCTGAAGATGTTGACCATGATGTGGTCGGGGAGCAGGAGCATGTACTGTCGCGGCTCGAGCAGCCGCTGGATCTGAAAGCGGATCTCCAGGAAGTCGTGGGACACGTGGCGGTAGAGGCGACACAGTGACGGGTCTGAACAGTCGTCCCCGACGCCGGGAGAGTTGGGCCGCGTCGCCCGCTCCCCCGAGCCCACGGCCACGCCCACGGCACCGGGACTGTTGTTGTTGGCACAGTCCAAAGAGCACATTCCTGACCCGCCGCCAGTGCCCGCTCCTTTTACATCCTCCTCTGGGCCCCGGGGAGGCTGAAGGAAAAAGAGTTGTCCAGGAGGGGGATCATCGCACGAAGGGTCAGTAGAGCTTCCTACCACCGCCCCCCCCGCCCCCCCCCGCCAGGCATAGCAAAACACACAGTCTCTTCCTGCACATTCTCCGTACTGTCCTTGCCATAAAACACACATTGGTCGACGGCACCCGTCACCACCACCTCCACATGGAAACCAGTCACTCGCTCCCGTCCCACACCCACAGCTTTCTTCTCCCCAGAGGAGAGCTCCTGAGAGGGATCGGGGCTGCCACGGGCCGGCCTGTCTGGGTGATGGAGGTCTCCATCTGGTTTGGGAGCAGCAGCGGTGGCGGCCAGCAGCAGACTACTGGGGTCTCTCGACGAGGGACTGACGAGCTGGTAGAGGTCACAGGTGATTTTCTCTTTGGACCTGGCTGCTGTCTGACTCCCGCCACCCCCGCAGCTCATAAACATACAGCGGGACCTGCCAGCTGGCTCCAACTGAGACCGCGGGTCCAGATTTGACACTCGGAAAGCTATCCTGACCTCACCGTGACTGTGGCTGGGGGGCGGAGGGGGGGTTACAGTGTCAGACTCGCCTCCTATCCTACACTCTCTCTCTCTGTCTCGATTAGAACAGTCCGTTCCAGAACCGGTGCCCAGATGGAGCCGATTCTCCAGGTTCTGGGACTCAAAGTGTGCGATGGCCTGGGCGACCCTGCACGACTCCTGCTGCTGCTCCTCCAGCTCCTGGTCTGTCTGGATGGGAGACGATGGCTCCCGGGCCTCTTTGGAGGGCTGGCCGTTCGAACTGTCCGACACAAACACCATGGGAGAGGGGTCCGACACTGTGCCCCGCAGTACGGTGTGCTGGTGGGGGGTAAGGCCCTGACTGTGAGTGGTAGTTGGGGGCTGGTGGTGGTGTTGGTTCCCATGAACAGCCACAATCCCCTGGAGGGCCATGGCGGTCCTCTGCTCAACCAAGGCAACCATCTCTGCCACAGAAAGCAGGTCCGTTTCATTCACTCCTCCCAGCTGTGGCTCATCAGGACTAGAAGGTGCGAGGGGGGAGTCGTGGCTGAGGTGCGACTCCGAGGCCTGGGATCGTGTCGGGGGGTCGTAGGATGAGCATCGTCTTCGTCTTTTGGCTTTACTACAGTCGGTCGCCCAGTTACCTTTAACCTGTGGAGAAGAAATGATTCATGTTTATTTTGAAAAAGAACTAAATCCATCCAAAATCTCATTAAATAAAAAATTAAAAAAAATAATAATAATCACTGCTGCGCTATTAGTTTTGGCTTCTTACCTTCATGGCGCTGGGTCTGGGCTGGCCTGCTCCACTGAACTGGTGCGCAACAAAAAAGGCGATCTTCTCCTTGGTGTTGCCCGGCTTAATAACATACCAGGTGTCTAACAGCACGCGGCCATCTTCCATCTGGGAGCCCGAAGAGGGAGGTGAAGGGGGGGCCGAGAGGGGCGGGGAGGCCTGGCTCTGCGTCAGGGAGTCGAGCTCAGGTTCGGGTGGCGTGTTTTCTGAGCCCACATCCTCCTCTTCTCCGTTCTCCTCCTGCACCCCCACTATCATCCCAACATGGTCACTTCCATCCGCCGTCCCTTTGGCACCCGGAGAGGGCTCAGCCTTGCAGAGGGAGGCGGACCCCGCCCCACCCCCGCCTCCACTGCTGCCCCCCGAGCCTGGGCTCCGAGCTTTGTTCTGGGAGTAGGTGCCAAAGGGGCGTGGGCACCACAGCCGGATGTGGGAGAAGGTGTCTCGGTCCATCACGATGCGGACCACCGAGGCATATTGGCATCTACGCTGGCCAGCAAACACCGAGGGCTCTCATTGTCGGCTCCTGGTCCCAGTGCCAACCTGACGGGCACTACCACCAAGATCACCAGCAACACCGGGCATACAACCTGCAGCTGGAAGGACATGAGGGGAAAGGAGGGAGAGCAGGTGAGGAGGAGGAGGAGGAGGAGGAGGAGAAAAAGGGGGGCGTGAGAAAAAAAAAAAAAGAAGAAACAGTTGTTGTGATATAGCAGCGAAATAAATGAAAACAAAAGTTCATATCTCTGGAGCAACAATGTGTCCGGATCAATTTGGATAACCGACGGCCAATTGAGGCTGTATTGAATCGTGGCTTCGAGGTATTCAGACCGAGCGAAAGCTTTCCGCGCCAGCGGGACACAACAGAACACAACAGAACTATCACACATCCACCTGAACTGATCACAACTGGCCCGCCTCCTACTTTGGCCAAACTCGATTGGCAGTTACATTTGCTGCCGTGTACCAAGATCATCTCCCCCACTTCGGAGCCTCGACAATCAAATTAGAGCGATTGCGGCCTGCAGATGAAAGGGATGAAAGGTGGAACACAAAGGCACCAAATGGACTCTCCTCTCCCCCCCTCTCTGCTCCTCTCTGCTCCTCTCCCCCCCTCTCTGCTCCTCTCTGCTCCTCTCTGCATCTCAGTGCTTCAAAGAGGACTTGCTTAATAGGAGGCAACACAGGGAGGAGCATGCAGGCATATGCTGGACTTATTTTTAGCACACAGCGGGAGGGGGTGGGGTTGTAGTGGAGGCGCTGTAGCTGTCCTCCCTGGTCCTCACCCCTTGCTCCCTGCCAAAGAGCCCATGCAGGCCGGGGGGGGAGGAGGGAGAGGGGGCACTTGAGTCCACCCAGCATGCTTTGCTTCTGCAGCCATGCCAGCTGCGGGGACTGCCAGGAACGTGCCGGCACGCTTAAGGAGAAGAACAAGTGGAAATGGAAGCAACATGTTTGTTTGGCTCGCCGCTGATCTGAAACTCTTGTCTGCATCTGAAAGCAGCTTAAACCCACAGACACACCTCGAGTGTCAGATCTGAGCTGCTCACTCTCAGGTTCATACATTACATTTCATCTAATAGGATTACACTGGACGGGGATTTTCTTACTCGTATCCATTTTAAACTCAACGGTACAATTTTCCACGTAAGATCATGTGCAACAGTGTAAAACTATTAGACATCAATATTATAGTTCTGCTGTTCCAGACAACAACAACAACAACAACATATAACTGAATATATAAAAAGTATTATGATGGCTATATGAATGATGAGATGATTGAATGATGAGCCTCACTCACTAGCTAATGTACAAAGTCCTGATTATATCAAGTCCAACCACATAATGGCACACAAGAGAATCGATCAACCACAGCCTTGAATTAGTTTCATATGTTTACATATAATGCGATTAAGATGCTGTCTATGTGTAATTCTTTGTTCGGCATTGTATAATTCGTCATAGTTTGTCGACAACGAGAACCAGTTCTTGTGCTGACTATCTTAAGTTATATAAGCACGGTGCTTTCACCATAAATGACAACAGCAGTTCAGACCCATCCCTCCGTGGGTGCGGTGTGTCTATTCATATCTCCAGGTCCAGATATGAAGTCAGCTCCAGTGACAATTTCATAAAAAGCAGCTTCGTGTGTTTGCGTTTAACTCGGCAGGTTGAGCTTCTGTAAAGCGCCGCTGTGCTTGCGGGTCAGTCGGTGTAGTTCGTTAGCGCTGGAGTTGGTGGTGTACATCGTCCGGGTGCTGCTCTCTGCTCTGGCGCTGGAGTTCAGCCTTTCTTCCTTCATGAATCTCGTGTGAATCCATTTTTTTCACCCACAAAATGGTAAAGCCAACAAGGCGCTGCTCCATTACAGACATCCCCAGGTGTCGTAACAAGTTAGAGCAAAAAGAGAATTGGTCGCCACGTACGCAAGATACCCAGCTCGCTGTGAAATAATGCCAATAACAAGTTCACAGGGTGTGTTTCAGTGGACAATACCAGCTACTGTTATCACCGCACTTTAAAATCCCACAGTCCTTCACATGGTGACTGAAGAGCTCTTCAAACAGCCTTGTTGTGTAACAGTGGATCAAACAGCTTACTTGGTACAATGGTTGATAAAACGGTCTATATTGTTAATTCGTCACATAACAAGGTGTGTAACATTTACACAGTTATTAGCTTTCTTTGCATTATTACACTTGTACGTTACATTCTGTCGAGAGTACACTGTAGACTCTATAGTGTGGACGTTTATACTTTATCATGACATTTTATTTATATACCACCTGCCATGTGTCACTTTGTATTTTCCTCTTACTTACTTAACTTGGCAATAACAACCAATTCTAATAATATATTAGTTTCAGACTGTGTTTGCTGCGTTTTGACAGCACAGTTTTCTGCTTTCCATTTTTGCCGCCGGATTCCTTCAATCCACGCGCTTTAAAACGGGTCACTCGTTGTGCCTCAGCGTCTGACACACTGGATGGGTGGTGCTTTGTACATTTGGACTAATGGAACGGCTGAGAGAGGTGCAAAAAGCAAACACCGCCCACACAGTGTGGTGAACCAATTCAAATGCTTCCTCTATAATCACATGGCAACAACTGGGCTAAGAGCAGACAGATTATACTGTTGTGAGAAGAAAAAGCGCCAGTGAACCTTTTTTAGTGGCCTTTCTCTCTCCGACCCCTCCTGAACCTCTCTCTCTTCAGCTCTCTACCTCCTCTCCATCCACTCCTCTTCTCCCCTTCTTCTCGCTGCATCATGTAATCCATCTCTCCAACCAGATAGGATGGTGTTATAAGAGAGGCCAGAACGCAGACCGCCGGCCCACGGCGGCACTCTAGTATGAAATCACACGCATACGCTAAACATCAGCCACGTTAACAAAACTCCAGAGCACGATTACTCGCTCTTACCTGCCTGTGAATCTAGAGTGGTTGACAAAAGAGGGGTCACGTCCACATTAATCTGAAAACACTGTTTACATGTAAAAACGTCTGTGTTCACGTTGGCATTTTGGATTTTCCTCCACCTACATTGAAACTGGAAATAAACAAATTATGGAAATGCCGCCTCCTCCTCCTCCTCCTGCTGCTCCTGCTCCTCCTGCTGCTCCTGCTCCTCCTGCTCCTCCTGCTCTGTCTGTTGCCACTGGCAAACAGCAAAGTTGTGCAGTGCGGCCAAAATCTGGCGAGGAGGTGGACACTCGGCCAGGTCGCTCCTGTTGTTTCAGCAGGTTCAACTCCCCGCTCACTATATTTGCTTAATGTATTTCAATAAAGCTGAATAGACAATTCCACCGTCATTGCACAGCTTTTTATCTCTGTTGTCTGATGACTGGACGAGTGGACAACAGTGCATTAATGCCACTAGTTGACCAAAGAGAACAGCAATATTTGCGCTGCTTTACTGAGGTCGTCAATCAATTCCCCGCCTCGAACTTGAGATGCCAAACTGACAACGTAAACAAATATAAAATGAGTAACAACACTTGTTGTGTGATCGGCTCGACTGGTCTTCACATCACAGATATGTTGGCTTCTTAACATTACTGTAACAAAGCACACGATCTTATCTGCGGATCGATGTACTCCCTTTCAGGAAAATCTTTCGTTCTTTTCTCTTTCCACATTGCAGCCCAGAAGCCTCCGATCGTATCCACCCCGGACAACGTCTTCTAAATGTCCAGTTCTTGCGTAAAGGCCAGGCTCCATGCGGCCTTAGACAGATCTCCACTGAGCGACTGCTTCCTGTCAAGTGCGACGAACCGGTGTGCCTGAATCTTAGCAGGTCCGGCTGAGCAGACGTTAGCCTTTAAACACACGTTTTCTGACCTCCCTTGAAGGCAGCATTATCTGACTGAGGTGAATCACAATGGAATTCATTCTTTTGGGGCATTTTAGCGTCATACGTCCATCTGAAATCACCCCCGAGGAGAGCGGCGCATTCAAGTGGAAGGTAACGCACTGCAAACACTTGTGTCGGTAACTGTAAGTTAAGGACAGAACGTTTTGGTAGCAGTTGTGTTGGGGAACAAGGACCCGACAGTTTTAGGCACCACTTCGGTTTCAGCTGCAGCTAAAGGCTAACTGGCCAGTGATGAACCAGCAGAGAGAGAAAACATGACGAGAGCAACGGTGTGACTCACTCACGGCCTCCTGTCATGTATTTATTGTGTGCATTGCAATCTTCCATAACAACTGACCCACACAAAAGAATATTGCAAATTTGTAGGCTACACCCTGTTATGAAGTAGAATTTGCCACCCGATTTAACCGACTGGGCGAAATAATCCGGTTCAATGAAGGTGTGCTGATCGGCGCAGAGACGAATGTGTAAATTATGATCTACATTTGAAGACAGAAATAAATGACGCTCTCCTCCCAGCAAAACAGAGCTCCTGAATATTGTGCAGAAACATTTCAACGATTGTGATGAAGTGACAGGAATTTCAATTTAAGGCAGGACAACGTTTGCATCTTCAATTACTTATATAATGTGTAAAGAAATGAGAATTGGAAAAACAGACAATTCTTATAATGCATTATTGTAGCATCAAATTATGTGCCGGTACACTTCAATGAAAAAAGTTACGCGCACGAGTGCAATCGATGTTAAAAAGTAGTGTTGCGCCCCGTTAGATGGCATTTAAATCACATTTGTGTTGGGTTGATTTTTGTTAAGAAATGTATGGACCTACTCTGATGTTACGCTGCTCTTCAAAACACCTACAATTATTTCAAACAATGTTACCAGCTGGTAGCCGTTTTAAATGTCTGACAAACTTTCATTTGAGCTGAAGTCACAATCAAAATAAACCAAAAAAAAACAAACAAACAAATAAAATGGCTAAATAGACTCTGACAAAGTCAGATGCCCGAGCAAGATGTTTTTCCTGAGAGACATAGCATATAATGTCCTCTCCACTATTTTCAGTACACCACATTACCCACCCACAGTCGAGTTTTAGTGCGGAGCTACATTTACGTTTTTCCACTCTTCATTGGAAACGGTTCCTGCGAATAAAGGCTCGGGTTTGGTTTTAAGCTTTCTGCAACAACCTAATCCTTCAAATCCTGTCCAAGCACAGTGGCAGCCAGTGAGAGCGCAGCAGCACGCATCGTTATGGACCGCAACTGTCTAACAAATAGACTCTTAGAAGAGAGTGATGATTTTCTGTTACGTTTTAATAAAACAATTAAGTATTTATACACTCTCTCACACGCGTATGAAGCTTTAAATGCGGGCAGCAGGTAAGACATGTCGACCTGGATGACACTAGCTGCCGTACCAGGTTATGCAATGATGGTGATACTGAAGCTCTTATAACAGAAGGCATGAACGATAGGTCAAAGTCTGTGAAATGAACGAGCGGAGGCATTAAATAGACCAGGCAAGACACAGCAGCCGTGACATTCAACCTACTATACATGTACATTATGTCAATACTTCAGAGTACATCATTCCTCTTGTGTTTTCCTGCCGTTGCAAAATATGTCTACATCCAAAAGTAGCCAACTCAAGAGTGAAACACCTATCGATACCTGCTGCAGTCAAAACGGTTTAATCCACACGATACTCGGCACACTGCTGCACACACACAACACACAGTACACAGATGTATTACCGAGGTACTGATGTGTTCACAGACTACGATCCCGCTGTTTGCACAGTGACAGATTGACAGGTTTGTCCCTTCACATGAAGACTGAACTTCTGCTGGACAGTCATCTCCCTATGAAATTAAGATCAGTTTGGGCATCTGCACTCTCCCCGTGATAATGGTTTCGCTGTGGTAGGTCCATGCAGGTCAGAACACTACATGGTAATTTAATGTTTAACAAGTTGGATTAGCAAATGTGGCACCAATTTCAACCCTCTGCATCTAAAGATGGCCTTGTAAAAACAAAAACAAAAGTTAGCCTGACACACAAACAGTAAAACTCCAGCTCAGCCCCCCTCACACCGTCCTGCTGCTCTTCTGCACTCGTTTCTACCGCATTGGAGCCAAATCGCCAAAAGCTGGAGAAAAGACAGTAGTGAGGCATGCCAAAAAGTCTCAGCTCAATCTCCCTCTCTGCATGCGTGTCTGTGAGGACAATGCAACAGACGTGCAGCCAGCAGGACAGCTTTGCTGCAAACTGTCAGCAGAACAATAAGAGCGGAGTGCATTACTCCAGCAGTCTGCCCGGGAACATTACAGGAGAGCGGCCGCTCTGTCTGGACACCTGGGAAGAGAGGCCGACTGGCCTGCAGGGCCGCCTTACTGTCTGTGTGTGTGTGTGTGTGTGTGTGTTGTACCACCATAACGAGTTACTCTGATGGAAGCTTTGATACTACAATCACAAACACTACAGTGTCAACACACTGCTTTATCCTAGTAAACATGCAAGAGGAGGGAAAATCCTCACGCAGTGGATAAGAGTATAAAATCAATCTGCACTTCGTGCAAGTGGGCTTTGTGTAACCCAATAAAACTAACACCTTTATGGCAATGACTTATGGAAGATTGTATTACGCTATAGTAGGGCTGAGCAATGTGGACACAATCAAAGATCATGATATTTTGGACCAAATACCTTGACATTGATGATGCAACTGGATTGTAGGGACGACTACCGGTACTTTCACACAACACTTCCATCCACAATCACTCGGTAGATAAAGACAAACAGCGTGGGCAGTTCAGACATCACTTTACTCTAACGCAGCCTTTAAAACCAGGAACAGACGATAACTGTGCCATAATCACAATGTCTAAAACCTCAGATGATAACTACTCTCATATCGTGGTGTGATGATATATCGATTTATCGCCACTGTCACCAAACCTGATTTATTCTAGACTTGTTCATATTTTTTGTGTACACCTCCTAACAACAACAACAACAACAAAGTTCTAATTAATTTACTCTCATATGACATATAAAAACAGCCGATATCAGGGAAATTCAAATGTCTGAGTCGAAAACAAAAAGGCCTGCAGGTCACTAAAACACGACTTGTCCTGATTGTGGTTTGTTATGAAACCAGCTGAGACACTGCACACATCTCCTGGTGACAACCAGCAAAAAAAACAATCACAGATAGCAACAAACAAACAACAAACAAACAAACAGCTGATTGATACTTTGTGTTTCCGACACCTTTAACATCCAGAACAGCTGATGAACACCTTGAAGCTTCATCTGGTTTATGACTGAGTAGTTAACACAGTAAACACATCTACGAGCTCTCTAACTGAAGAGCAACAACTCACCTGTATAATAACATGACAACCCTCGTTGGCAAGCGAAGACACACAACAACAACAAATAAAAATAAAAATAAAAACCACCCTGAGCGTTGTATTTTAATGATCGACTCACCTTAGCGGGATTAATCTTCACACACGCCCTTCCTGAGCAGCAGCCTGTGGACGGACAGGTGTCCCCTCGGTGTGTTTTGACCGACCCGAGCCGGGCTGTCCGGTGAGACGCGAGCAGGTGACACGAGTTAAACTCTCCGTGTCCACGTAGCTAAGCTAGCTCACTCGCTGGCTACCGTCGACATTAGCCAGGAGCTACTTTCTATGATCAACCTCGTCTCTCGTGTCTGTCAGCTCTCCGGACGCCGTCTGTCTGTCTGTGCGCCTTGTTAGGACTCTCGACAGTCGCTCTCCCGCTATCTATTTAGAAGTGACACGGGCTTTTACGGTATGTTCTCGGGGATACCAAAATAATCAGTGTCAAAAACGGCAGGAGGAGGAAGGCCATCTTGTTGACAAGCAGCTGCATAAGGCCCGCAGCCAATAGCGATGCAGAGTCGGTGGTGTGCCCATATATGGCGTGTGCTCAGCTCCCTCCCTCTCCTGCCCCCTGCTCCCTCATGCGGCTCCCCCCCCCCTTCCTCCTCCCCCCCTCCTCCCCCCACACACTCACGGGACTGGACCACACTGTAGAATCGCAGCATCCAAAGGTCACTGTGTCAAATGAGACTTTTCGACACTTTAACGACAAAATTTAATCTCGCAGGATTAATAATCTGTCTGTCTGTCTGTCTGTCTATCTATCTATCTATCTATCTATCTATCTATCTATCTATCTATCTATCTATCTATCTATCTATCTATCTATCTATCTATATTTATCTATCTATCTATCTATCTATCTATCTATCTATCTATCTATCTATCTATCTATCTATCTATCTATCTATCTATCTATCTATCTATCTATATTTATCTATCTATCTATCTATCTATCTATCTATCTATCTATCTATCTATCTATCTATCTATCTATCTATCTATCTATCTATCTATCTATCTATTTATATTTATCTATCTATCTATCTATCTATCTATCTATCTATCTATTTATATTTATCTATCTATCTATCTATCTATCTATCTATCTATCTATCTATCTATCTATCTATCTATCTGTCTATCTATCTATCTATCTATCTATCTATCTATCTATCTATCTATCTATCTATCTATCTATCTATCTATTTATATTTATCTATCTATCTATCTATCTATCTATCTATCTATCTATCTATCTATCTATCTATCTATCTATTTATATTTATCTATCTATCTATCTATCTATCTATCTATCTATCTATCTATCTATCTATCTATCTATCTATCTATCTATTTATATTTATCTATCTATCTATCTATCTATCTATCTATCTATCTATCTATCTATCTATCTATCTATCTATCTATTTATATTTATCTATCTATCTATCTATCTATCTATCTATCTATCTATCTATCTATCTATCTATTTATCTATCTATATATCTATTTATCTATTTATCTATCTATCTATCTATCTATCTATCTATCTATCTATCTATCTATCTATCTATCTATCTATCTATCTATCTATCTATTTATCTATCTATATATCTATTTCTCTATCTATCTATCTATCTATCTATCTATCTATCTATCTATCTATCTATCTATCTATCTATCTATCTATCTATCTATCTATCTATCTATCTATCTATCTATCTATCTATCTATTTCTCTATCTATCTATCTATCTGTGAGTTTCTGTTTTGATAAACAATATTTTCTATAGCGTGTTTAAGGCCAGATATTATTTACATTCTGTCATATTTTAATCATTTTCTTTCATTGTGCAAGTCCCTGCTGTTTTTATAGCACATCTTAATATTCCCAATTCTGTTCTGCCACTGAAAATAACAATGTTGTGTCCAGTTTGAATTTTACACGCAGGTTTCAACACACCATTTCTTGCTGCAATGACCCAGTTTGCCAACAGGGATGATTAAAGTTTCATCTTATCCTCCAAAAGCTGCAGGTGCTTTTGAGTAAATTAAACACACAAGAATCTTGAAGCATCAGCAGTTACTCACTGATCTTCACACTACCCACACCGCATTCAATTTAATCTTCAGATAGGCATAGTGGCAAAAAAAAGATCGTGTATGTTCCGTAGTGGTCAGTGTGTTCTGCATGTTTGCATTTCGGTGAGTCTGGAGGAAAGAAAAAGCTGCTAAGCGTCACCATGTCAGTCCAGCAGAGGGCCAGGTCCCACCGCATTGTAATGTCAGTCTACTCTGCAAACAGCAGTTCTCCCGTTACAGTTATACGCTGCACGTCGGGGATCCAGCGGGTCGGGGCCTCCGGCTCCCGGACGTGCAGCACATGAGGGTCCGCATATTCCCGCTTGCAGTTTTAATTTTGTTCCCGATCTCAGTCCTTATTGTTATTAAAAAAATATATATATATATATTTTTTATTTTTTTTTTTGGCGGCTTTAACATCTTCAAAAACTCGTGCAAGTTGGTGCCTGACGCATGTGTAAAGTTTCGTGAGGTTTAGAGCATCGTTTGACCTTAAACATCAACTTCCTGTGTCACGGCGAAACATCAAACTTAGCCACATCGCCCTGGCTATACTAGATACTATAATATATACAATATACTACATACTACATACTATATACAATATACTATATTTAAAAAAAAGTCATACATCCGAAATATCCCAAAAAAGTCATACCCATGTCGTCCAAAAAGTGACCCAAAATTCATTTTTGTATATAGTATATAGTAAAAAGAGCCCTTTTTTCATATTTTGGACAACATGCAATGTTGCATGTATGACTTTTTTTTATATTTTGGATGACTTTTTTTTTTTTTTATCACTTTTTGGAGTATGACCTTTTTCTGAACTGACATGCATGCCTCAAGTTACTTATGCATGTTGTCCAAAATATGAAAAAAAAAAGAAAAAAAAAAAGGGGTCTTTCAGGGGATTTTTATTTGAGTTTTGTATTTGTTGACCTTTGGTTTGGTATTAGTATGACTACATATACAAACCTGAACCCGTGCAGCTTACCCTTAGAGGGACTCGCCCTCTGTAATACCTGAGCGGGTCTCAAACCCGTGTTTTCACAGTGTTGAAGAAGCATCGTACACCGCTGGACTATCTTCTCTTCAGCACTGGCAAATGAGTCGCAGCAGGAGAAAGTGTTTCACAGAGTTCACTCAGAGCTTCCAGCGACTCAACCAACAGTCTGGTGAACTCAACAGGTAAAAGATTTGACTTCACCAAGGTTGTTATTAACGGTTCAGATTCCACCTGTTGATGGTGATTCAACTTTTAGTGAAGTTGAAACGTTTGGAGAAATTGAAAACGTTTTGCATCCACTACACATTACAGGAAGATATTTAATATCTGTGTGAAATGTGTGAGTCAAAGATTTGTCATAATGCAAACTACTTTCTGGGAAGATTGGTGGTGTAGTGGATAGTGCTGTTGACTTACAGTAAAAAGGTTCATGGTTCAAACTCCCCTTTGTAATCAATTCTTTTTTAAATCAGACAAATTATGAAAGAAAAGTCATACTATAGAAAAAAATGACCCAAAAGTCATTTTTGGGTCACTTTTTGGCCGCCACGCCACGGGCACACCGATCAACGAAAACAAATTCTTTTGATAGATTTTAATTCCAAACATGTTAAGCGTGAACTCAATTTCAAGTCGGTCCGACAAAATCTGTAGGAGGAGTTCATTAAAGTACAACGTGTGAATCGCCAAAAATGGCGACTAAATTAAAAATGGCGGGCTTCCTGCTGAGTTGACGTTATGGTGCATTGGAACTTTTTTGTACATCTCGGTGTGATACACGTCCACCGAATTTCATGCATGTAGGGCATCTGTTTAGGGGGCGCTAGCGAGCCATTAGGCCACGCCCACTCGTGATTCCACTGAAATACTAAACTTTTCGCTGGGAGAGACGCATGACCCAACTTTCATGAGTTTTTGAATATGATAAAGCCTCCAAAAATGCAGTTGTTTACAGAGAATCATAACGCGGAATAATAATTCCTTGAAGAACAATAGGGCTTTTGCACCATCGGCGCTTGGGCCCTAATAATAAACTTTATTTGTATAGCACCTTTCATACAAGAAATGCAGCTTAAAATGCTTCACAGCAAGATAATTACATGCAGTGTTTCACATAAAAACAGATATAAAGGAACATTTAAAAGAGGTAAAACAGATAAAATGCATAAGAAACAGATAAAAAGCATAAGAAACGGATAAAATGCCCAAAAATGATCAAAATATATAGTTAAAATATAAAAAGTGACTTAGTGCCATGATGGAGCCATGAAGGCGCATGGTGGTAAAGAAAAAAGTGGCTGAACTATGAAAGATAATCATGAGGAAAAGACTGACGAAAATAAAAACTAACATTATAAAGGATTGATAAAAATTCTAAATAATCAATTTGCATATGTATATCTGATTATATTTGACACATGATGGAGTATGGTATCAAATAAGTAGGCCTAACTATTCTAACAAAATGATGAAGATTAGGATTCAAACAAGAATAATCATCCACCTACTCACACTTCATCAAGAACAACAGCTTTTCTGATATTATTTTGCAGTGAGTTTGTTAAACAATAATTTATTTAATTTGAAAAGTACAAACAGTGTAATTTTACCACTCAGCTATGTGTGTTATTGTGACCGAAGCTCAATCACAATTCATTACTCTGGAATCTGTCAACAGGACAATTGCAGCTGTTTTAGAGCAAGTTATTTATCCTCTGCACAGTAATTTGGATTAGGACCATGGCCAAGCACTTAAGTATTCATGATTTAGCCTCAATTAAGATATCATTAATTGTATTCTGTGCACAGTCAATGTCAGTTTAATAAATGAGTTGCCATGGCAGCTCCTCTTGCTCAACAGACCCTTCAATATGACTGCTACATATAATTTAATATAAAATAAATGTTCTATCTATCTATCTATTATAATGATAATAATAATAATCTTATTTTTATTAAAAGATGAAGCATAGTGGTAGATAATGGTCTGACAGGAACATGCATACATCAAAACAAACATTTGGAATAAAGTTTGTGAACTGTGGCTGAGTTGTACATTTGAAAATGGTAAAACTTCTGTATAGTAATTCAAATACCTGGTTCGGTAACTGTACTTTGATACACGTGTATGCAGCGTGATGACGCTCCTCTCTACTCTCTTTAAGCCGGTGTTCCCGTTTCCGCCTTATGCCAACTGTGATTGGACAAATTGTTCTGATTCAGCGGTCCGTCATCTCCTGTTCTTCACTACCATTGGTCAAAGCGAAACAGCCATCTGCGCTCCACCTTCTCTTTGCTGTGGTTGGATCCCGTTCACGTCAGTCAATTTTTTTTTTTTTTTTTTTTTTAATTTTTTTTTTTTTAACTTCCTGGCGTTAAAGCGTTGCAAAACAGACCATCCAGCTGAGCAGTGCTGGAGAAGGACAGTTGTCGAGAAAAGCCTGGATAAAGCAGCTTCAGGAAAAGTGAGTGACGTCACTTGTTAACGCAACAGCAGTGCTTCATGCAGTAAAGTGTATTTTTGATGTTAATGTTTGAACCCTGTTTCTGAGTATCTGGATGTAGCATTTATCAGCTGCTGTTACACAACATGGTTAACACCTGGAAATCGTGGGCTGACTAATGAGCTACTCCATGGACCCGATAGTATGTAATGGTTATTATATGTGATGCAGTACATTTCTTGTAAAATTATATAATAGGCACTGTGGCTCACAGTCGGGCTGCACGTGTTAATGACACATAGGTCCGAGGTTAAACCCTCCAGCAGGGTCGACACCAGTATGGATTGTCGTCATACGAACCTTTACATTGATCCATGACCTTACAATTCTCCTCATTGGTCTATTGTTTTTCAAACACTGCTTTATTTTGGTTTAAGAGTGTGGTGTGTGTGTGTGTGTGTACTTTTTGTACCTCTGCCACGTGACTCAACTCCCTCCTTTGTGCCTCTCTGCTTATGAAGTGATGCCGTCAGAAGTCATGCAGGTGCTGCGTGGGGCTGGTAAAGTGGGCTCTGCCCTGGTCACCACACAAGGAGAGCAGCTCCGATTAATGGCCTGCAACTCCTCTCTGGGAGCCGGAGTAAAAGCTGCTCAGGATGTGGTGGAAGGACTGGTGGGCACTTTTATGGGCGGCACTGAGGTGAGTTTGATTGATAGAAAAGCTGATAGTCAATTATGCAAACAACAGGTGAATGCAACACAATTTATACACCAATTGGGTAATTATTTAACTCAGCCAACTCTGCTGTGCGTGTTTGTGTGCAGCAACAGTCCATAAAGGAGGACGTGTTCCCGGATGCAGAGGGCTGGGACAATATGGACCCCGATGAAGCAGCCAAATGGGCTCTTGGGTCCGAGTTCCCCTCTGATGTAGAGATGCAAAGCCAGACAGAGATGCACACAGGTATTGTCAAGTCGAGCGTGTCATCATGTCCTCAACATGACATACGTTTTGTATAATAATACCATAATGCCATTATTATTTGTCTTGTGTTGACATTGTCATGAAATTTGTGCTCAATAAGTAAAAAAAAAAAAAAAAAAAAAAAAAAATATATATATATATATATATATATATTAAAAAAAAAGCATTTATTTGACAACAGCTTAGTCACATTTCAATGCAGCCTCTTAAGTTATCCGAGTATCTTTACATCCTGGAAGACATCGCAGCGAAAGTATCATCGTTTAGTACGATCCTTTCTGTCAGGTCGTGTGTGCCTTCGAAAACTTTCTGCACCTTCAATAACAGCTGTTTCACCTCCAAACTCAGGACTCAGGCCAACTGTTGAGTGCATACATTAGTGCTTGTCTGTGTACAGTTTATACAGCACAGCCTGCTTGATTATATATTTATTTAACAGTGACTGATTTAACTGTTCATCAGGGTGGCAAAAAACATGTTCTTATTTTTGGTGGTTTTGGGCTGCAGTGTTGTTGTAGCGCCCGCCCGAAAAGATGGCTGTAAATACTGTACACAGACAAGCATACATGTATATACTGCATATAATAACTGACTATATGTGTATTAAGTAATTTATTTTCGACACATCTAGTATTTGTATCAGCACTCCATGCACGTTTACATCTGTGCACTACTTGTATAAAATCTATAGCTACAGTAAAAAACAGCTGCACATGGGGTGTGAAGAGAAAATGTCAATAATGGATATATGTGGATAACATATTTGACCAATAAACCTGATTTGGATCATAGTTTAATAAAGAAAATACATTGGCTTTAAATTTTCTATCTACATTCAAGTACTATGAATACCTACTTTTGTCAGTGTTTGATCTTTGAGTATTCAAGTGCTTGCTGGGTTCTATTGTCACTACAGACTTTATTAGATACTGAATGTTTTGTCCAATGTGTTATCAACACAGTCGCACACGATATGATTAGAAATCAAAAGAATCAGGGCTTTAGAGTTCCTACCGTGATGTCCAGGTTCAATCAAACATGACGGTTTCTTCTCGCCACCTTCAGGAGTACATCCTAATCCAGGGTCCCCAGCGGGAGGGGCCGGCTGGCCGGGGCAGAGCGCTCGCTTCCTCCACACCTCCTCCGCCGCCGGCCTCCACCGGTACTGCTACCAGACCAGGTCTGTCCACGACACGGTGGTGTCCAGACTCACACCAGAGGACATCAAGAAAGCCAGAGAGGCAAAGCAGGGCCTGGCCAAACCTGTCAGACAGAAGGTTGGTACGAGGACTCCATCTCCAGACTAATTACATTAAAGATTATTCATCTGCAGATTGTTTATATTCTCAATGAAACTGTTAATACATGCAAAACACAAAGGAACTTCAAATGTTTATCTATTTAAGCTAGGAGGCTAGTACTTAAAAGACCTTCTATTCATACATTTGATCTTGTTATGCGAGTGATTTTATAGATAACTTGGGTGGAAGTAATATGCATAATGACTGGATTAGTTAATGATGCTTTCATAGAGTTGTAATCATACGTATCCAGAAGTAAATAATTGTTACAGACTCATATTTACCCACAGAAATCATTTGAAATAGCGTTTTCATTGTATGTTGATATCTTTCTCTCTGTGTGAGATGCATTTTTGTCTCCTGCACTCAACATGATCACATATTTAGCAGTAGGTGTCGTAGTATCTTAAAGGTCCTTGGAGAGAGTTAATCACTGTCGCAGGTCTGAGCTACCGTGGGGGTTCCGTTGAGACAGACGACACACTGAGCCACCAAGTTTGGTCTATGGTTTCTTTTTATTGCGTGATTCACTGCGGCACACTCCGTTACACCCGGTGTCGGCGCTCTCCTGTCCAGCCTCCGAGCATCCGTGTTCCAGGCTGCTTCCTCCTGTCCTGCTTACCTATGTAAGGGCAGAAACAATTTCCCCGATTCAGAACAGCTGCGCCAATTATCCTCCTCCCGGCACCGTTCCCTGAACCACTCCTCCCACTCCTTACCCCCTGCAGCTGAGCTAACCACACCCCGCCACCACAATCACCAAACAGAATTTCAAATGATATCAATTGCAAGGGATAATTGTTTCTATCTACTTGTTTGACTTCCTCCAGCTCAGTGAGCGTGCCAAAGAGAGGAAGGTGCCTGCCACAAGAATCAGCAGGCTGGTTAATTTTGGAGGTAAGAATGTGTTTTATTTATGTGTATTCCCACACTGGGGTCTAAGATGAAAGCCTTTTTATGCCTCTAGAGGTTGCTGCATGACTCCAGTCACAGGAAGGAAAACATGACATCGTACAATACACTTATGAAACGCATAAGTTTACGGCTTGAAATACAGAGTACAGTGAATCCTAATTACACACAAATAATGTAGATATAATGCCAATAGCTCATCAATCATCAAGACGGCGTATTATCCTCATTCCAACCCTACTAACATTCAACTTTAATGTCAATCCACTATATGACACACAGACATACAGATAGATCGAAAAATTGTTCCTCACTGTCCCACTGTGTGCAAAATAAAACAAGAAAAGTATAAATATGTAACAATAAAAAAATTAAAACGCACAACAACCACAGTGACGCTTACCTGGGGTATATATATAAATATATATATATATATATATATATAAGTATGACATTATAATATAAGATAATGTGAATGTTATAAATCACAAGTCTGGGGGACTTTTCACACCTGCTGCCAAATGCAACACACTTATGAACACGTTTAGTTGTAGAGGGTTTACATGTTTGAAATGTTTCAGGATCATCAGCGCTTTGATCCCGATCTGCTCTGCTCGAGAGCAAAACTGGACATATGAGTAGAATAAACATTGTTTACAGCATTCCCCGCCCCATCCACACAGGATTTATTTTATTTTTTTATGTCCCCTCAATTCTCACTAATGAAATGAGATTAAAATATGCCTCATCATATTCCTTTGATTTCTGTATGGATCATATCGTTTTAGTAAAACATATTTTCAAAGTCAGTGTTACTAAAATAGCAGCAGCTGTAAAACCTTTCAGTGCCTTAAAACAAGCATGAAAAGTGGAAAACCTTCTTATTATAAGAAATGAGGGTGTTCGGCGTCTGTGTCCACCACGCTGTCTGCAGCGAGGTACACATGGCTGCAGGTCATGAAGGGTTTTAACAGATGTTTACACGTGTGTGGTACAAATCAGGCAGGAATACAAAGGCTGGCTGCGGGGCGATGATGATCTGAACACAGCAGATCGGATCGGTCAGCCGGCACGGATCAGCCACTATCAAGCTTCTCACAGCAAAGCCTGATAATATGAACTCTATAGGTGTACCCATCCAAAGCATGTCATGTAAACTTATCAGAAAGTGTTGTGAAAACACAGTTTTAAAGGGACCATTTTTCCATTCTCTGCAATCTGAGTATTCTTGCAGTGTTTTTAAAATGTACATGTAACGTACCTACTCCCTTTCACAACAGAGAGATGGATGGATGAAGAGCTGCTACTGTCTGAGGTGTTTCAACTTGCTTCTCATGTGCCAGAACACTGAAGTGTTCAGCAAAAAGATACCAGACTTTGAAATGTGATTCCAACCTTCAAATGCAGCATCTGTGGAATCAGTTCTTTTGTCAAGCATCTCTTAAGTGGCCTTAAATCTAAAAGTGGCTTGTTGTGTCTCTCCGGTGCAGGCCTGGCAGTAGGACTGGGGATCGGTGCCATTGCAGAAGTGGCAAAACAGTCACTGCGAGGCAAACAAAAAGGTAGTAAAGATATTCTCCTCTCACGTCTCTCGCGTACGCTCAGCAGACAGATGCACAGCTGGTTCGCCCTGAGAGATTTCTAATGCATCAACACCTGCGAGGCACTTGTCGGGCTTTAAATCAAACACGCTAACAAGAATTTAAGCCGAGGCTTTATTATGTGTTAAATGAACAGTGTTTAATGATGTACCGCTGCCCCGTTTTTTACACCCTGCCATCTACAGTTTAGGGCCAGTTATTTACATGCAGCAGTTCGAGGATAATTTGCCAAGATAAATGACTCCTGTCATGCTGCTGTACTTCTAATATGTTGCGCCTAATATCACTGCTAATACTGCTTCTGTGTGCGTGCGTTTGTAGACATGAGCGCCCTGCTAGACTCTCCATTCCTGTCGGAGGCCAACGCAGAGAGAATAGTCAACACGCTGTGTAAGGTTCGTGGAGCTGCACTCAAGATAGGCCAGATGCTCAGCATACAAGGTACACACTGAAGCAACGCATTCACCACAGAGTGCTGCTCAGATAATGATAGAAAATATCTTTCTAACAACAATTTGTTTTTTTGTTTTTTTCCTTCTTCAGACAACTCATTCATCAACCCGCAGCTTCAGAAGATCTTTGAGAGGGTGCGGCAGAGCGCTGACTTCATGCCCACATGGCAGATGACTGTAAGTTAACGTATGAACCAAGGTTCATGTTTTTGTTACGTTGTAAACTACATAGTTTTGGTTTGTTGTTGCAATTGTGTGAGCGAACTAAAGAACTGCATGACATACCTACTTCCTGTCGTCTTCACCTACGTGGCTACATCTCCCGATACTTGGCACTGATTGGTTTGTAGGCACCTGTGCTTCTGATGCCGTCGTGTTGTTAATTAGGCCAATAGCCTGCTCTGTTTGAATGGAGAAAAATTCATGAACAGATTCATTTGTTGTCACTATATTGTTATTATTATTATTAATATTATTATGGCGTTTCTCATTGCACTCGTTTTCCTCTCAGAAAATACATTTCAGCATTTTGTGCGTGTTTTGATTTTTTTCAAGTTGTTGTTGTTGATGTGCGATTTCCTCCAAGCACCAAATTACAGTTAGGTACTTTGTCTCCTCCCCTCCACATGTGCTAGCACAGCTTATTTTTACGTTACTTTTTTTCCCCTTCTTATATTGTTTAATGGGTGATGTTAACCCGCCTCAAAGTGTACTCGCACTGCAAACGAATCAAAGCATGGTCCAGTTTGACCACCTCTTTTGGTCGGATCAAATTCTGGTCCTTTGGCCAGGACCAGGGTCCGAGGAACCTTTCACACCTGCTATTTTGGTTCATATCAAACAAGGCAGAGGTGAAAGCATCCTTAGTCTTCTGGTCGAGCAGCTGTAAATAGTGTCGGTAGCCCCAAATGTGCTGCAATGTGTGTTTGTGACTGTGTAGAAAGTTCTGGAGGAGGAGCTGGGACCCGGCTGGCGAGACAATCTCTCGTCCTTTGAAGACAAACCATTTGCTGCAGCTTCCATCGGCCAAGTGCATCACGGGGTGTTAAAAGACGGGAGAGAATTTGCCATGAAGATCCAGGTAGGAGGGTATTCACACACACACACACACACACACACACACACACACACTCTCTCTCTCTCTCTCTGTCTCCCTCTTGACCTCTGTTTGACTGCCTGCATTGATTTTGACCATCTATTATTCCCTCATTCCTCCCAGTACCCCGGCGTGGCAGAGAGCATCCACAGTGACATAAACAACCTGATGTCAGTGCTGAAGATGAGCGTCATCCTGCCAGACGGTAACAACGACATGAACATTTTATTGACTTTTTATTTGCCCACCGACTGCTTTTACTTCCTGTAATAATTGAAAGATTTTTTAAAAGATTTTTCTAAGACACATGAAAGACTCAGGCAGTTGTAATGTTCTATTATTTCAAGTTAAAGAAGGCTTTTGGTACTTCCTGCTATACATGATCTTAAATCTTTTAATTCAAATTCATCAGCAGAAGTGGGCTTGATAAGTTTGACCATTTAGTTGCTTTATCAGCACAAGCAGCAGTGTAATAGTGCAGATTTAGTAATAATAATGATTTATTTTTTTATACCATACGGTGGTGCTGTAGTTGCAGGTCAAAACTAAGTGACAATAAAATTGTCTTCACTAATATAACCAATGTGGCTTATTTTATTTATTTTTTGGTGTCTAATCCTACACAATCCAATCAACAACATTAAACTAATTATTATAAAATATTCTATATAGTCTTTAAAATAGTTGATTACTAAAAGACAATATAGTTGCCATAGTAACTACTAGTAACTGTACAGAGTATTTTCAGGAACTAAGGTGAAACCAATTTAATGTGGAACAAACATGTCATCGTACATATACAGTCAGTCTGTGTGACTGCACTGGAAGTATTGTGCATTTCAAGCTTTTTATTTCGATAGCGGACAACAGAGAGACGACAGGAAATGAGAGCAGGGAGACGGGGGATGTCCCGGTAGGGCAGCTGGGATGGCTTCCTAACCCCGAAGCCACCAGGGTGCCTGATACACTTGCCTCCTAATGCAATGCCCATGACCTTAATTTGCCACGCTGTAGGTTTTAGTTCTTGTATCCCCATGACAAACCCACATGCATCTTTTCAGGCAGAAACAATGACATGATCCCTTTGTTTGCTTTACGTTTCCCTGCTGAGTTGTGATCCATGTCTTTTTCTACAGGTCTGTTTGCAGACAGCAGCTTAGAGGTCCTTCAGAGGGAGCTGGAATGGGAGTGTGATTATAAGAGGGAAGCCGAGTCCGCCAAGAAGTTCAGGCAGGTTTACATGACTCATGAACCATAAAGCCTCCTCCGCTGAAGCCAGCTGTTTGCTGCTCCACACCATTTAACTGAACTAAACAGAAACCACACCAAGACACCTTTTAAGTTACAGTATAGTTACTTTATATTTTGTTAGTGGTTTTAATGAACGCCTACTGCTGCTGCAGACTGCATAGTGCACATATACAGTACTACTTTTAGTTATTCTGACTAAAAACTATTCCTTTTGTGTGTGTATATATATGTGTATATATATATAAATATTGAAACGTAATCTACTGCAGGAGCCACTTTATGTGTCACAGTTGTTAAGTTTAATGTCTGACATTTCTACTTATTTGTTATACAGACAAGAGTATTTACTTAGTGTTGTATGTTCTTATGCGCACATTTTTACTACTGATTTTACATATTTTCTATACTGTAAATATAAAAGTCTTTAATCATGAAAGTTGTCTTTTGTTCTTTTTCTCTCTGATCGTTTGTGTCGGGCTTCAGGTCTATGCTGGAGGGAGATGAGTATTTCCAAGTCCCTGAGGTGATTGATGAGCTGTCAGGGCGCAGGATGCTGGCCATGGACCTGGTGCAGGGAGTCCCACTGGACCGCTGCGTCGACCTGGACCAGGAGATCAGGAACCAGGTACGGTTTGACTCAACAGGCTCGTGGATCCCATTTGTTGGGAACTTTCAGTCATTGAAATGTGGACATTTGAACTTCTCAAAACTCAAATATATAAGGTGATGGTAAAAAAATAAGGTGATCATACATAATATTGTAGTAGTGGTGCTTGACAGAGTTTTCTATATTAGTCCATCTCGGATTTTGCAGAGTTGCAGATGAGTTTGCTCAAAATTTGCAATTCAATTGTTAAAATATCATTACAAAAAATGTTCTGGTAAAATTGCATGAATTGGCAAAACTAGTTTTTTTTTTTTTTTTTTTTTTTTTTTTTTTTTAAACTACAATCTAATGAAGAAAGAGTGACATATAACCACTTCATTTGATACTAAGCATACTGCACATGACAGAAATAGATGTAAATATTTTAGTTCATATCTTTTTTTATTTTAATCAAACATTAGCTGAAAGTTACTAAAAATTATTTTCATAAAAACTTTACAAAATTGACAGTTTATGATTTCCGTAAATATAAGTGCTTTAAAGCTATTTATATCATGTTAATTCAGCACATTCAACACATACTGTAAGCACAAAAACAAAGAGCAATTTATTACAACTGTGATGCTGTATCAACTCATGTAATTTAATAAATTCTGTATGATTAGACTGATGCAGGAAAGTCCAACAAGCGGTGGGCTAATTCTCATGATAAGACCACATCTCCCATAACCCCCTTCACTTCCTGTTCGAACACTTTTTTTCCCACTCAGCAAGTATGTGGTTTGTTTTGAAGGTGAGAGGAGAAGCTGAAGAGCCTTTTGTTGCTGAAGTGTGTTTTGTTCGGAGAGGTTGATTTCGTGCTGTAATACCTTCAGCACAGCTTCTGTATAATAATTTTACCGAGGAGAAATAGCAGGAAAACTGCAAACTCCTGCAAATATTGTGGCGGTTGTTTGAATTTGCATTCATTATCGTGATCGCAAAATCACAATTTCCTTAAGGGACTGACATTGTGAAACCCTGGAGGAATAATTAGTTTTAGGTCAGAAAAGTGCTTCGATCAGTTTATGCAAAGTGAGCAAAGGTCATCAAATTTTCCAGAAGGGCCTCAGTGAAAATCCTCCACAGGACAGTATCAGGCCCAGACCTCCAATTAGAGGTCCATGACAGTCTGGAGCTCTAATAGCAGAAACCAATTAGAGCTGAAACCTTTTGACCAGGAGCAGCTCGGATCGCTCTGCCCTCGAACGAGGCTTTAATTTAGTTTCATCTCTTCCATCAACACTTCTTAGTATTAAAATGTGGAGGTTTGGAGGATATCCGCCACCGGTTACAACAGCAATTAAGATAAGTGTTTTTTTAATCTTTTAAAAAACATGTGATTTATTGAGATTTTTGCACTTGGAGCTTGACATACAGAAAGGCAACATCTTTGGCCATGATGATTGTGTGGCATTGCAGTGTATCATAGCAATATGAGCCACTGAATAGATTAACATGTGTGAAATAGGATGACCTGTGTATATGAGACCGGACTGAGACATAATACCAAAGGTGGAGGGATATGGTGGCATAGAAGAATCACATTAATGAATAACCGCACGGCCTCTTCTCCCACCTCCAGATCTGTTTCAACATCCTCCAGCTGTGTCTCAGGGAGCTGTTTGAGTTCAGGTTCATGCAGACGGATCCAAACTGGTCCAACTTCTTCTACAACGCAGATACTAACAAGGTGACGTCTTAAACGAAACACTGTGGTTCTCACCGAATATGTACCTCTATTAAAAGCAGCAGATTCATAACACTGTGATTGTGTCTTTAGGTTATTCTGTTGGACTTTGGAGCATGCAGAAGCTACCCACAATCCTTCACAGATGACTACATACAGGTATGATGAATCTAAGAATATAAAACACCCAGCAGTGGACCTCACAACATGATTTATGCAACAAGATTTCTGTGAATAATGAATAAAATGATGTCACACTATCACATGCTTGTACGCACATGGCAGCTGCTTTTCGTCCTGTAAATAAACACGATGACCGCATCCATGGGATCGTCGTGTGTGTGTGTGTGTGTGTGTGTGTGTGTGTGTGTGTGTGTGTGTGTGTGTGTGTGTGTGTGTGTGTGTGTGTGTGTGTGTGTGTGTGTGTGTGTGTGTGTGTGTGTGTGTGTTCAGGTGGTGCACGCTGCCTCCGTGGGTGATCGAGCAACCGTTCTTTCTAAATCTAAGGACCTGAAATTCCTGACAGGCTTCGAGGCCAAGGTAGAGTATTTTAGTCGCTGCTGCTCTGCTCATTTATTTTTGATGTGGTTTGTCGTCCTCCGTCTCTTCTGTCTTCTCCACCTAATTGTGTTCGTTGTGCTTGATGCTGTTTCCCCGTCATAAGAGTGCATGCTCCCACCCTTCTTCTCTTCACACATTTATTTATGTTGGCTGAACAAGTCATGCCGTCAGGCCTGTTTACATTCATGAATAGATTTCTGTAAAATCAGGTGGACAAAAGGGTACAGGTGAAACTAATATTAAATATATAGTTAAAATCAGTATTACTGACTTTTTAAATGTAAGGAATCATATCTTTGGTTGATTGCCATTCAGGAGTGACCGAACAATGTGTGCTGTCAAATTGTCATCCACAGGGGTATTTATTCTCAGTGTTTTATACATGAAACCCTCACCCTTATTTCATTATTATATGAAATCTGACATTGAATTAAGGAAACTACACCAGTGTTTTTATTCCAGGTTTACCTGCTGAAATTAACATGTTTGTAAAGTATGTAGAATTGAGTATACAAGAAGAGATTTTTTTTTTTTTAAAATTGCGTATGAACAGAGCACGGCTTAGTGATGTACAAAGAGCAAGTGGAAGCTGCAACCTTTGACAAAGTATTCCAAGTTTTGTCACCTGATCAACATCGGCACCTGAGTTACTCACATTTTTGTGACCAGTGGTATGTACATGAGCAGAGAGCGCACATCAACCTTCATGTGAAACTCGGGTAAATGTGCAGCAGAGACTCTTGAAAGGGCGAAGTGTTTTGAGGTGACGTTCAAATGACAAGAAGGGCAGAAAATCACTGTCCCAAGACCAGAAAATCAGATCAGGAGTAAATTTTCTGTGCACCGTGAATTCATCCCCCAGGGTCAGACTGTCAATAACGCGTCAAATGCGTTCTCTGCTCAAGTTTATAATCCGTGGTAAAATTGCAAATGTGCACATATCAGTGGTTCCAGGAACACCTGTAAGTCAGTTGTCGATGTGAATCAAGCGCTACAAGTAGGAACACTTACTCATGAGGGTTGTAGTTTCCCGTTGTTCCGTGCACATGACTGTGCTGCACTCCGTTGGCACGCAACAAGAACAGTCGTGACACTTCTTGGCTGCCCCGTGAGAAGTCCCACATACAACAGGAGGTATGCTCAACGTCATCGCATTTTTCAGGCTTCCCACTCAAAACACACTCAAAAATGCAACTTGAAGTCCTTACTGTGACGTGTAAGCATACGCTATACTGCTCCACTTGGCTTTTACGTTGAAACCTCAGTTACTGTGCACACAGACATTGTTGCACCAGGACATCTGCTGTAACGCCTCTCCCTGCTCCCCGCCAGGCCTTCGAGGACGCCCACGTGGAGGCCGTGATGATCCTCGGCGAAGCCTTCGCGTCCGCCGAGCCCTTCGACTTCGGCACCCAGAGCACCACCCAGCGCATCCAGAGCCTCATCCCCGTCATGCTGCGCCACCGCCTCACCCCTCCACCCGAGGAGACGTACTCCCTCCACCGCAAGATGGCCGGCTCCTTCCTCATCTGCTCCAAACTGAAGGCACGCATATCGTGCAAGGACATGTTCATGGAAGTGTACGACGCCTACAACCAGAGGAGGCAGGCCGAGCAGGCGGCGCGGGCTACTGCCTAGACACTCCGGGACCTTCTGCCTAAACTTGCCTTGAACCTTTTCAGAGCTGGCTTCGAAGGGCAGTCTTGACTCCACAGGTGGAGACGCCGGATCAGACTGAGACATCACACCATGTAACTCACTATGCAGACGATGAGTGTTTGTGACTTTCTCTGCTTGTCTCGTGTCCAACATGATATCCAGCGGCTCAGAGGTGTGACTAAGCTCATGTATAGAGGAAAAACTGATAACATTGAAGTGAATTACTATGAAAAGAAGAAGAACCCCAAAAGACTAAAATACTGATTTAATCTCTATGTTGGATTATATCTGTCACAGCAAAGGCAACACAAGGCAACAGTTTCTCAAAAGGTTGTATACTTCCTCTGCAGCTGAAACTGAATAACTTAAAGGGCAGCCATGTTTCTCAGTGAACGAGTATCTTCTGTGTTCAGAGCAGTTAATAAACTCTGCATTGAATAGCTGATGCTGCCAAGTGCTCTCCTTTGTTAGAAGGACGTTGTTGATGACTAAAGCTTTTACCTAAATGTGATGGCTGGCAGACTAGATGAGCAGATTACCAGAGGAATTAGAGAAGACAGTTTAATGGAGCCCGGCTGTGTAATGGCCTCGCAACATTAAGTGTACTTGACAAAAAAACTCCGATATGTAAAACAGCCAGTTCGTCATAATGCTTTAACACTTCTTTTATTACAAAGATGTGTACTGTATCCTTTAAAGACAGTGTGCTGTGAATGTTTTTTATAAAATAAAGTGTGAGAAATGTTTGTGTGTGTGTGTATCTGCTGTACTGGCAGGTGTCAAGAGGCTACAAGCCAAGGATTTCTTGTACTCTGTATTGATCTTTCCATTTCAGTTGGAGACCTATTTGGGAAATGTCACTGACTGGAGGCCATGTTTGACCTCACTGTTTTCCTACAATTGTCTTGTATTGACATTTGAGCATAATGACAGTAGCTCAGGCCCAAATGATGTTAAGACTTGAGGTAATGGTGCTATTGATGGGTCTGTTTTCAGGGACTATTTTTGTTTCAAGGCAGCTCTGTCAATTTTGTCTCCAGTCAAGCCATTACTGCTCACAGCATGAAGGGAGCTGCGGAGTGAGGCTTTCACTGACCTCATAAAAATCAGAGGGCTAAAGACACAGCCTGTTGCTGGGTTTCCATTAGTACTCTTGTTCCTCCATTGAGCTCCTGTGCAGCACAGCTGCAGAGCTGTTCCTGCAGCGAGGCTGGGTCTTGATACACTACATCAAAATCACAGTTTATTTTTCTGAATTTTGGAAATCAGCCACAGCTAATGGCTGCAGCACATGCTGAGAGAAGAAAAAGCACATTCTTCTCTTATAGTTTCACGCAACGGAAAGTTGAAGTGTTCCTCTGCGCGTACAAAGCAGCTGGCTTCGGTTTTATTGGAGCAGAATTGGCTCTTTTTGGGCCCCGGTTTCACTGGACTGGTGTGTGGGGGGATTTCTACCACAATCAGTTCGTTTATTAAGTTAAAAACACAATGAGGCACGTTCTGAGTAAATGGTTCAGTATTTTCATAACATTTTGTGCAAAGGAAAATATCAGGATATTGTTTTTGAATGGAAAATACTATGATTAGTTTTTATTCTGCTATATTCATCCAACAGCTCTGGTAACTACCCGTTATACAGACTATGATTTTACATACAAAATATACTATAGAATGAGCTCATAAAATACCCAACAGTGAATTATATAGCAAAAATAAACTCCAATTTATAATAATAATAATCCAAGAACATATTCTTATGTAACACTCACAGGGAACAAACAGGTACTTTTAATAATCTAAGTACAGTTCATACCTTAAAATTGTTTTAATTAATTCCACTTAAATTACATCTTCAATGCAAGTAACGGAGGTTTTTTTTCATAGTGTATTTGTACTTTACTTGTGTATTTCCATTTTATGCAACCTTGAATTTCTATCCTACATAAGGTTGTTAAAATAAACACAACCTTCAATAACCACAGCACTAAAATGCACAGTAATGCAGCAGTAATATTACACACTGACAGGGAGCATTTACTGCACAGTGTCTACTTTTACTTTCGATACTTTAACGACATATTGCTGATAATACTTTTACTTGAGTAGGTTTCTGAATGCAGGCATTAACTTGTAGTGGAGTATTTTCCCAGTGCGTTATTAGTTTCATTTAAGGGAAAGGACCTGAGCACTTCTTCCATTCCTGGCTATTACTGACTAAGGTAGGACACAGATTTAGTCAATTGACTATTAGAAAAAAAAAAAAGATGTCCTGGTAACTGTAGGGGCTCAGAGATCTGAGATCAAGTCCATCAAAATAAACTGCTGAACACCAAACCCGACAAAGTGCACTTTAGCTAAGCTCTGTTCAGCCTGGATATGAAACTATTCTCTACCAGCACAACAATTTCCCTACAGGGATGATTAGAGTAACACTTAATCACAGATGCCGCACGGTGGCGCAGTAGAGCAATTGAAACGGAACCCTGCGCTGCTTCTTTTTTTTCTTTTCTGGAAAACATCAATGGGAAGAGTGGATTTGCATGTCCGGCCGTCTGTGCCAATGGGCTCACTGGGAAGGCTGGGTTAGCGGGTGGAGCCGGGGGAAGCAGCCCAGTAAGTGCACAGTCAACAACCAAAGCATCCGAGATTACTACAGACACACCAATTTTCACAGAAATCACCCTTAAATGCAGACTCGGTGCTCTCTGTTTTTTTTTTTTTTTTTTTTTTTAGTTTTATTTGGGTGTGATTACATATAAGACAGGATCGCTGTTGTCAACCGTTTTGTTTGTGTGTGTGCACCGACCAGGTTGATTTGCGGCTCCACGTCGCCTCCATACATACATCGCGTTCATAGTGCAGATGAGGAAGATTTGGTGAGATTACCAATTCCAAGATCATTCTCCTCTCTCATTTATTTGTGTCCGGGGTCCTGGATTTACACAGAGGAGGAGCGGGGAGCCGATCATCCGTCGTTCTCTTGGGTGAGTTCACCGGATTCACGTCCAGTCGGGCATCCCTATGTAGCCGAACTGACACTTCCAGGGTTATTTTCTAACCCTATAATGTCTTTGTAACGACCTAAAGCTCAGTTAAGAGGAGATCGATCCACTCGGGATGATTTGATTTGTGAGTTTCGGGGGGTAATTATGTTGTTTGGATATAACTGCAGCGCTTTTGGATGTGGACCTCGCCAGTGGGCCCATTTGTGTCAAATGAATGAAATGTGGCGGCTCCAGATTTTATGATAACGGTTTACAGACGTTATTCATAACCGAAGAGCGTCAATTCTGGCTCTGATCGCCTCACACACACACACACACACACACACACACACACACACACACACAACCCCCCGTACGCAGATAGTCTCCGCTGGTTACACGGTTCAATAGGAGTCTTCAAAAGATACCATAGAAAATTAAAAGAAACAAAAACAAAACTCGAACTTTATGATCATGATTGAAATATAGCTCCTATTATGATCCTATTACGGCGATCATGGTGCGTAAAATAAGTTTATTGCGTCATTATTGGCGTGGGAATGAGATGTGATATCGATTGAGCTGTAAAGAGTCACGGTGACCATTGGGTCATTATTGGGTCGTAGGTTTCCTGGAGGTGCGTTTGTTCCAGGCAGGACAGCATGGCCACCGAAACTACACGCGCTCTGAGTTTGAATAAGGGAGACCATAGTTCAACCTGTCTCCAGGATTTTCTCCATCTCCTTCCATTGCATCATGCTGTGTGGGGAAGTGTTTTTTTGGGGTGCCTGTCCTTGCATCATTTTTCAAAGTTCTTCAGGGGGCTTCTTCCTGGTTGGGGGGGGGAGGGGGGGGGGGGAAGAAGAAACGCTGCAGCTTTCCTGTGATGTCTCCCTGTTCCCCTGACATGAAGGGAAGATTCACAGAGCATGAGAACAAACATGTGCCAAAAGTACCAATGTGCTGGAAGACTGGAGTCACACTGTATTGCACTGTACACACACACACACACACACACACACACACACACACACACACACACACACACACACACACACACACACACACACGCTCACACACTTGGCACATGCCTTCCTATATAGGGCCTAGTTAATGCATGTGGCTCTATTGTCTGTGGAGCTCCATCTGTTAAATGACACGGCATTCCTCAGACAGCCAGTCATGCTGTTATAGGGGGTGGTCTGCCCTGACCCGCTCGCTCAGAGCGAGGTTGCAGGGCTCAGGGTGTCTCAGTCATCCCAGCCCTCAACCACTTGTGTGGACAGTTTGGGTCGGGGGGCTCGCGGATCTCTAAATCTGGCCCTACATGACGTTAGAGGATGGGAAGTTTGGTAAATCTGAGTTTGTGCAAGAGCTGCTAAAGGAAGCCTCGGTTTAGTTCACACATGCAACTGAACGGAGGATAGGTTTAGTCTAGAGCTGGGGCAAAAAAAGGGGACAAGTTTGGGCTAGAGAGCTTTGAGAAATGTTGGATTTGATTTGGGCCTGGAATGAGATTTGTTCTCATTCGGCTATGTTTGGTCCGCGGCTGGTGTTAGCGAAAGGCGGCATTTGTGCTGGAGCTGCTAAAGTAAGGCAAGGCTCAGTCTAAAGGGCTAAAGGAAGACTAGGTTTGATCTAGAAGCTGTGATCTAGGGGCTAAAAGGGGACAAGTTTGAGCCAGAGGGCTTTGAGAAATATTTGGTCCACATCTGGAGTTAGCGAAGCTGGGGTCAGAAGACGGCCACGTTTGGCCTGAAGCTGGAGAACAGAGCTGGTCAAAGTCAAAGTGGCTGCTGGACATAAATTGGCTCTGATGGAGCTAATCACTGCTGCAACTCAGTCATCACAACTAGAACATAATTACACCACCCCCAACCCCACCCCCACCCACACAGCAGTACACGCACATAAATGTATGGACACACACACACACACACACACACACACACACACACACACACACACACACACACACACACACACACACACACACACACACACACACTCCATTTCCCCTCTTCCACTGCTCTGATTGCTGCATTAGGACTTAGCTGTCTTTTGTTGTCCACACACACACACACACACACACACACACACACACACACACACACACACACACACACACACACATGCACACACAAGGGGGAGGGGCTGGCCCAGCTGAGACCACAATACAACGGGGATCAAAGGTCATCCAGCTGGCCAATCAGGGTGCTGTCTAGGTTGGCTGCTGGTGGAGGAGGGCGTTGCCCCCCTTTGTGCTGGTCAGGGTGGGTCTGCTAAACAAGCAGCTCCACTTCCAGCTCCTGCCGGCCCGGCAGCCACGCTGAGCTTCCTCTGGGCCACACACACCAGCCTCTGTGTCAGACCGCAGGTCAGAGGCTGGAGAAAGTCCTGGATTGGTTCATGACTCGTTTGTTCTTTAACCTGCTGCTTCTTGAAAACTTGAATCGTTGAGCCTTCACAGAGAAAGATTCCATACGTCTTGACTGAAACTATAACATATGTATAACTGCTGTAGAGGTATGTTTTCTAAGCTGACTGCAGTGCTGCACAGTGACTGATCATATTTGAAGGATGTACAGTGCTGGTACTGTGTACACTACGTTTGTAATATGCGGGTGTGTGGGTGGTAATGAATGAAACTGAACCCTTTTAAATTGATTACGGGATTCTATTTCTGGTAGTGGGATTAATTAAAGAAACAGAATAAAACGATGCGTTTTGAGAAGGATGTTGAAGGAGACGAAGGAATGGAGAGGCATGAGGAGAGGAAAGAGGAAGTGCTCATGCCGAGCCGGGTGCTGAAGTGGAGAGGGGCAGAGAAACGAGGAGATAACTGATATAAGGAGAGCCGTGGAGAAAAATTGAGTCTGTGGAGGAAAAAGGGAGAAGGAGAGAGTGACAGACGACACAGCAGGAGAGTGAAAAGTGGGAATCGGCCAACGGGGAGATGATTTCCATTTGCTCCCTGGTCGCTACCGTTAATTTGAGGCAGAGACTCCTCTCCTCATTGGACGTGATCACGTCAGTCTGCACAGAACCTCCGACCCAGAAGATGTACATGTCCTCTGACATTTAAGTCCACGTCATCCTCCCTCTTGCTTTCTCCCTCTCACTTCCACACATTCGGTGCTGTCTGATGCCTAAGTGCCTTCAGTATGTGCTGAGTGGAGTTATCTGATTTCTGCAGGCTAGTTAAATGCAACCACTCCTTTCTCCCATATAGTTCCATTACTACGCACACTAATGGCATGCTCTCAGTACAATGACTCAGGCCTATTGTTTTGTCTGTTTGTGCGCATGCAATGTGCTGTTACTGGTGTGTATTACGTTAGACTGCATTGATAAATGATTGGAGCGATGGTTTTGAACGCCCGTCTAGTGGACACTCATGTGTGAAGGCAGCAATTTGCGTTTTCTCTGTGCGTTTGACCATGCGCGTGTGCGTTGAGGGATGCTGGCTGGCTTGTGTGTGCGTTAGACGTGTACGTGTACGCCTTTTTCCCTGGCGATCAGCAGTTTATGTCTCTTGCTTCAGTGACGTTTTTTTTCTGCAGATAACAAGAAAAGTGGAAATGGGTATTTCTCGGCAGCCGCAACTCCGAGTGGAGCGCTCATCACAACTAATAACTGTCACTCTGAGTTGTCTGGGTTGCATTTTTTTATCTAATTGGTGTCATGATTTATTTTTATATGTTGACCCTTTTTTTTTAAATTTTTTTTTTAGCCTATTTAGCTGTTGAAGTTCAGACGCAACAGTCCGATAATGGGCATGTAAAGAAAACCTCAAATGCTTAAACCAAGCCTCTGAACACCACATCCGTCCCTCATGGTCCGATTGGATCTATATTCTTTTCCAAGCCTTTTAGCAACCGCTTTGCTTGGTGTCTGTCAATTGTTTTCACATGGTTTGTCCCAAATTCACCTCGCACCCAATAAATGAATGCCTGATACAGAGTGCTTTTAACCCTGTACCTTCTTCTGTTGTGTGAACACACTTAAGGTCATTACAGTTTCTACAAAAAGGCTTCTTTTTTTGTCGCTGGATATGATTTGTAGCGTCTAAGTGTGTAAACATGATTGACTTTAGTGATGAATTACTTGCAACACTTTGTGTCATACAGACATGGTAGTTCCTCAAACAAATTGACGAGGTGTTCCTCTTTTTCTTCCGTCTAAAACGAACTGTGATCAGCTGACTTTGCTACGAGCTGATTGGCTGTTGAAAGAAGTGAGCAGAGAGGTTCCCACTGGCGACAAACTGACCCGCAGGTGACACCGTCGGCTGGTTTGGGTCGAACTGAGACGGAGCAACTCGCGTGGGCTGCAAAATAGCCTTTTGTTAAGCAATCTGTCATTTGTACCAAACTCATTTATGAGTTTCACGTTTTAATTCAGTTGTCCAATGTGTCGGCCATCACTTACTTCTTCTAATGGCCCTCTAGAAAAATGTTGCCCGTCCCTGCACAAAGTAGTTTGACATTTTGGGAAATACACTTGTTAAGTTTCTTCATGACAGTCATGATAAAATCATTACCACTGTCTGAATGTGAAATATGAAGCTACTTCCACTTATTTTAGCGTGCGTAACAACTGTAACAGTTAGCAGGAATAACATGTCAGCTACAAGTTATTTCAGTCAAATATAAAATATATATATATACACACACACACATATATATATATATATACTTAAAGCTTTGCCTAGCATGAGGACAAATGTGTTTGTTATTTTCGGGCACTTTGGTCACTTCTAAAACCACAACCTGTTGTTGGTTTATATTGTTGGTGTTTCGAGGTGCTGGCAGGACGTTTCTGCGTTTCCCGTTGCTATGCTGAGCTAATCATCTACAGCATATAGTTTTATAGTAGACACACAACGTAGAGTGGGACCGGATTTGTCATATAACTCTGGCATGTTTCCCAAAATGATTAACTCTTAAGCATCTAGGGCAGTTGTCCCCATGTCCGATAGAAGAAATAGCCGTTCGTGTCTACGTTAGATTATATGTAACTGTGTGAACGTATTGCACGACATATATGTAGCTGCAAAACCCTATACAAGCTTTCAACTTTCCCAGGATTCAACAAATAAATCATGATTGCATAGCCAGCATTCTCCGTGTGATCTCTGGTAAATGAGCCCAGATGGCGTGTGCTGACAGTGATGCATCAGAGGAACGCAGGTATTGTTTGGGACATTCACAGAACCTGTAGAGTCCACATGCGATGACTTTCTCTCTTGCCTGTACAGTGTGTGTGCTGCTGAGCGTTGGGTTCACGCTGACTTCTCCGCTGGACTATTTCAGGGAGAGAAAGATTGTTAGCGACAGACAGAACCCAAGTTAAATCTTCCCCGAGCACACAGGGGCCTATTCACTGTGCTATGTGAAGAGTGAGAGGGATGGGGTGAGAGAGTCGGCAGTGGGTGAGGTGGGGCCGGGGTGGGGGTGTGGGTTGACAACACTTAAAGCATGTGTGTGGTGTGTGGTGTGTGTTGTGCGGCTCCGCAGGCCTGTCCCAAGCCGTCAGAGACCCACAGGCAGACGGATGCAGGACAGCTGATACCATGCAGTCGTCTGCTAGAGGACACGTACAGCAATCAGACTCTTTCTGTGTGTATCCTGAAGTGTGTGATAGAGAGAGAGAGAGAGAGAGAGGGCACGTTAAGTTTAAGTTTACAAGTTGCCTCCAGCTAAAAAAAAGAATGAGTCACTGGATAAAAATGATTGTTTTGATGAACACTGACTAATTTTGTGTGCGAACTGTATTGTTTATGCACTGGTGACAAAATAAAGTTCAAGGAACACGACTATAAGACAGAAGTGTTTGAAAAGTTTTCACGGGATGCAGGATTGACACAGGGGGAGGGGATTATTTTGCATAACATTTGAAGTTGATACTCATGAAATTAAATGTTCCTTAGGTGGTGCTTAAAAGAGCTAGAGCAAAAAAAAAAAAGACAGAACAGTTAATATTAGCTCACTGCAGATGTTACGAAATCACTTGAGACTATTTATCAAACTTTGTGCAGCTTCCTCTTGAGCCACAAAAGACTTAACATTCGCAGTGCTACTCCCCAAGACCTGTGAACATACTTTGATGTGTAAAATCATTAGCTACACTTCAATAACCAAATTCAAGAGATCAAAATAACTGAGAAATATTCCTCCACACCTGAATTTGTGATTAGTGCAACTTGGAATAAAGTGAAAAACACAGTTTTCAATAGCAATTCAACTTTATTCAAGTGGTGCTTATTAGAAATAATCATTGCTGATTTTTCCTTTATGTATATATATCAGTACCTGCCTCATAATCCCAGTCTCAGTCAGGCTACAGCACGTGTTGCCTGAATGCCCAACAAACTGACAACTGTAGCTTCTTTACTTGCAACTATCTTGTTCAACTGTCGTTGAAGAAATCGACAATAAACTATCACTATGTCATGGGTTATAAAGCTGATCTTGATTTTTTTTGATTTGCAGAAACCCCATTTTCATAAATGGAATAACTTGTGATTTGTAGACCGTGTAATTTCCACTTTGGATGCTCTTTTTTTTTATTGTGTTATGCCACAAGCAAATCCGTTTGGGCGCGACGTCTTTTAAAAACAATAGATAGATAGATAGATAGTTACTTCATTAATCCCCAAAGGGACATTTTATATATATATATATATATATGTATATATTTAAATATGACGTCAGCGGCCGTACTGACCACATAACGGTGGACAAAGAATCTTTGTTCCTCCTACAGGTTCCTCGTAAACTTTACTTCAATGTCAGTAACAAATCCACCAGTAAAAATGACGGCGGCTGACGGAAAAGAGCATGTGTTATTTTCTGTGCGCTCCAGTTTGCGGCTCGCCTCCTGCTCCAGTATGCTTGTAAAAGGTGGAGTGATGCCACAGCGAATGTGCCATCGAGGCCTTGGGTTTATAAAACATTCCCTCTGTTTACCGGTGGTATGACTCATGGTTGCTATGGCAAGGAGCTCTGACAGTAACGCAGCTGATTAGGAGCATCTGACTCCACATGACTGTACTCCCTTCATCTCTCTCTGCCTCCCTCAGTCCATCTCTCCTGTGTTCTGCCTCTTTTCATTTCTCGCTCTCTTTCCGACGTTGCCGTCTTTCCTGTAATCTTTTCTCTCCATTATTTCCCTGTTTGCTCCACTTCTTCTGTATAAATTGCAAGTTACCAAATCTTATTTTGGCTTTTTTTTTTTTAATTTTAAATTTTTTTTTTTAAATCTTTTTACACTACTCCTTGTTTCCTTGTTTCTTTTCTTCCCCTCTACTTCTCCATTCATTTCTGCAGCACTCACCAACCTTTAATATATTTTCTTATCACACCATCGCCCTTCACGGCTCCCTGTGTTACAGTCTCCTCTCCTTTTTACTCTTACTTTCCTCTCAGTCGTCTCCATCTGCCTGTCTTTCTGTGGTGGCCAGCTGCATGCCAGATGTGGCCCTCTCTCCCAGCGGCTGGCATCATGATCGTGAACAAGAGAAGAATGAGATGGAATGAAGCATATTAATCCTTATAATACATTGGAGAAGGATGAATACATCACAAAGAAGGAAGGAGGACTAGCCTTCATAAAAAAACAACACCAGAACTATTAACCATAGCAGAGATAGAGAAATATCCTGCTGTATGAAATTTGTATTAGCCATATGAGAAAAACACTGCATACTGAATACCACAGACGTAAAGTAAATCCCTATAGATGCATAACAGTGATGACACTGAAGATAAAAAGGCTATTAAGTAGAGTAAGGCCAATGTTAAGCACCATATAGTGGCTTTATGTAAGTATAAGTAAAGGCTTGCTTTCATTAGAAACCCCATCACAGAGATGCACAGGAATATGTGACAACTCAGAAAGAGAATATGTTTTCAGTAAAATTATGACTTTGATAAGAGAGATTTGTTGAATTTGAGGTATGGTAAAACCGATAAGAAACAATGTAAACATAAGCAGCGGGTTAAAAAAGTCGAGGAAAGAAGAAAAGACTTGGCCCAGCAGCCTGTATTTCTCTTGCTATCGTTCGACATTTAGGGAAATATGTTTCACGGTATTGGTGAGAGTTAGATCACCACATTGATATCATGCCTCGTTCAGCTAGCAGAAGGACGCCAGGTGGAGCAGCACTGCAAAAATTTACTAATTTAAATATTATGTTGGTAGTTTAACAAAAGCCGAATTATATAAGAGGTTATAAAACATTTCTATAATTTTATTTTTGTCTGAAAATAGCAAGTATGGCACAAGTGTTATCTAATGGACCTATTTCGTTGTACAGTACTTTGTCTATAGATATAAGTTGTATTTACAGTTGAAAATATTTACAATAGTAAAATGTCCTCTTAGTCCTTAAGGTCATATGTGTTTATATGCTTAAAATTGCTGCTATGTAGTATTGTGTATTGTGTCTGCTGCAAATTTGGTTGGCAAGTATAGACAAATGTGGAAGAAAGTAAAAAGGAGAAATCTGGAAAACGATACCTGGGCCATCTAAATCCTCCAAAGTGCTTCACATGGCAGCAGTTATTTTCAGGCACAGATGGATGAGGCCGCAGGCCAGGAGGAAAGGTGGCGAGCCCTCGTAGGTGCTGCTGAGATGGACAGAGGGATGAAAGGACAGCAAGATGGAGGAGGGAGAGGTGTCTTTACTCACAGTGCAGTTAAATGCCACTGAAACAACCACATGGGAGATGGATGTTGATAGTTTTAGCATTTAGAGTGGATTGTTCCTGCTGTGTCTACTTAGAGGCTGCGAGACAAATACTTTGTGAAAAGGGCAATGGAAAGCAACATTTTGATTGATTGCAGGTCATTACACATAAAGCATATTGGAGAATGTACAGCATATAGGCAGTGCTCGACCTGCAAACCTCTCCTGTTCCTCCCCTCATCTTTTATAATCTTTCCATTTTCTGACAGCTACCAGTTGATAGAAATCAGCCTCTTCTTTCCGGCTCTTTATCTTTCTCAGCCTTATCCCTTTCTTCAATTTCTTCATCTGTCTCACTTTCCCCCCTTCTCCTTCTGCCTCTTTTGGTAAGGGGAAGTCAGCCTCTGCCTGCTGGCTCCCAGAGGAACAGGCCTGCCTTTGTCTGTCCGCGCTGTAGGAAGATGAGTAGCCGGTCCTCCCAGTGAGCCCAGCAAGTCCAGTTGGGATTCAGGGTTTGTCTGGTGAGCCAGCCACCCAGAACGCCTGTAAATCAGCCAGCCACTCAAGCCAGGGCCTTCCCGCTCATACAGCCAGCCAGGTATTATGTTAGGCACTCATGACTATTAGTAAGGATGGCTGGAAAAGCGCAGTGCAGACATAGACAGACAGAGTGCAGACACAAACGTTTTCCAAGCATAATTAAAATGTACAATGACTTTACAACCTCAATACGGCCATTGACATCTCCTACTTGGAGGATTTCCAACATGTGAAATTATAGTTCAGCTCAATTTATGACCTCATGCCATGAACTGAGAGCAAGCAGATTATTTACTACACTACACAACATTGTGGCACTCAAGCAGTAACTGGCTAGTTTTATTTTAGTTGTCAAATGCAATGACATTGTATGTTTTCTTTCACGACTAACTTCTACAAAGTAGAATATTGATGTTTGGTTTTTGATGGAAGAATATACATTAAACACCTAAAATGAACACACAGATCTGAGGGGCAACAGGTTTGTTCTTTCTTTTTCATGAGAATAGATATAGACTCACAAGACATAGACGTAAACAAACATGAGTGAAAGTACTGTTTACTTTGAAATTGTGCTGTTCTTACTCAGAGTTGGATGAGAAGACTGACAAAGTGTAAATTTGACAAGTTGCAGTCAGAGCCAGGCTGGCCGTCTCCCCTGCTTTGTGCTGAGCTCGGCTGTCTCCTGACTGCAGCTTCATAAACCAGCACCACAACCATAATTAACACATTGTATCTTTACAACAGCTGAAATAAAAAAAAATAAAAAAGCAAATTGTGGTTTTACGAGGTATTATGGAGTATTTTTGTTGTTGTCCAAAACAGACCCCAGGAAGCAGTGATGGCTATGCTAATTAAAGTCAGCTAATGGTCTCCTGGTCGTACCTTCATATTTAATGGAGAGATACCCGAGTAGTAGCAGTTGATTTTCTTGCCTAAAATGCACAGTAAAGATTTAAGTACATTAACTTTACATCTCTAAAGCACCATTTTCGTAGTTTGGTTTCTGCTTCAGCAATGTGAAGAGTCTCAGTGACATTACAAGTTAACTAACTAAATGAACTTGATAAAAAAAACAAGAGGCACACAGAAATGACGAAACCATAATCCCAGTTTGTTAGCAACAAGTTCTCTGTCTGTACAGGCTAATATGATCACACTCCTCTGTAAGAGGAGGCTCTTCTGTCCACACAAACTTCTTCTCCCAACCACATTCGAGCCCCTTTTGGGATAAGAAACCAAAAACATCCAGTAACATTGATTTTCTATTATATTTCAAAGCTGAAACTACTTTACATCATTACGCACAATATGATCCTTTTGATATCATTTTCTCAGCTTTGACTACACTCTGAAATGACTCGACAAGCATGATGAAATCTCGGATAAAGCCATAGTGCTTTCTTTCTCTCTCTCTCCGGCTTTCGTTTTGTGTTATGTTTTAATGGATGAGGCTCCAGGCACCTCAAGCCTCAACAAGCCTTAACAAGTAGATCAATAGAAAGCATATACACTGTCCTCTCACGGGCTGCGTCTGCTTTCGTCTGGATCACAGTGGAATATTGTGGAGATGCCAGGGCGACACCCAGCCAGGAAATGATTTGATGTAATGGGAACACTATGGTGTGATTAGTGGAGCCCCTCTCCCTTCATCTCTCACCCCGTGCCACCACTTCACTCTCTGTGAACCCAGCATGTCAAGGGTGGTGAGCACGTTTTTGCTATTCTGTTTAAGCTTCCCTACCTCCCTTGACATCAACCCCTTGTCTCTGTGTTTTCAAAGGATGGTGCGAGGGTAACTGTATGGGTTACAAGCACGACAGAAGAGGAGAGGCGGCTGGGCGAGCTCATAAGTGTTTGTGAGGAGAATAGAAATAAATGGCTGCGGGGCTGGACAACAGTCTGACTCAGTTGCCTCCTGGACCGTCTAGTTCACCAGATGGCCACTTGATATGTGCGGGGAGAACAGACCAAGATAGTCCAGACTTTCTGTTGCTACGTGTGTGTGTTTACATGCTATCCATCCTATGTCGCTCACTGTGCTCCACATAGGGAATGTGTTATTGCTCTTGCTCCACATTCCTGAGAACCGGAGGAAAGTCTCAACCCCTTTTAACCCCCCTTCTCAGCTGTAGACCAGCTTTGAAGCTTTTTTTTTTCCCTCCTCTTTACCTCACACACACACACACACACACACACACACACACACACACACACACACACACACACACACACACACACACACACACACACACACACACACTCCACACAGCCCCTTTCCTCACATGGATTTTTTGTTTACATCCTGGCAGCCAACTCTTGGAGTTCATGGCTGCATTGAATATATACTATACTGTGGACATGTTCCCTTGCCGAGGTGTAACTGTCAACGAAAAGCACAATGTGTTTTAATACACATGCCTTTTGAAAGATTTTTTTAGACAGGCACAGGGAAGGAAAACAAGCCAACGGGCTGGGTCTTACCCGCGCCTTTTCCTGTTCCCCGGAGACTTGTTTTGATGGACAGATCCCCAGCCCACTGAGCAATTGCCTGTATACCTCAACTGCCTGTGAAGTGTAGGGCTGTTTTTGCATGCTGTCTACGCCTGTGTGCATTGCCTGCTCCACACATCCACACCATGTCCTACCACACGATCACCGTATTACCTTTATGGTAATGTAGCTCCTTATGTGATTTGAGCGCGTGTGCTTCTATCCTAAGCATTCATGATGTATACCCTTTCATATCCCTCATTATGCTACACTCTGCAGCACTCAACACTCATTTCTTTCAAGCCCATTTTTTACACAAATCCCTAAGCACACATTTACAGATTTCAAACCTTGCCTAATGTGAAAAAAACATCTTCTCATCTAAGTGTTTGCCTGAGGCCCCAGCTTTACAAAGTAAAGTTAAGAGAGATTTGTTTGGGCCCCCAGTGTGCTGTGTGGGCTTCTCCCTCCTGTGCACTCACCAATGGACCAATGTTGTGTGTCTTTCCAAGATATGAAACAGTAATATGCATCGATTGTTATGAAAATAAGGACATGAAACAATACAGTGTTCAATTTGAGTTATACTGCAAGATGTATAAGCCTTAACGTCCTACTTCTTTCTTTAAAGAACTTAGCAGACTTCTGCAATACTGTTCCCTTTCTTTAAAATGTCCTTGTCTTTTTTTAATTTTTTTTATTGTAAAGCAGGTGTAGTTGCTGTATAAACATTGTGAAAGTCGTAGAGTTAACAAGCTACAAGCCCTAAGAAAACCTGTGCTTGGCCTGGGTGTGTGTGACTCAGAAAAGTGTCAGCCAATCAAAGGAGAGGGTTATCGATATCAAGATGCAGACACAAAACAGGCTGTTCTTGGTATCGCTCTAATGCAAATCTTAAGAGAGAAGACTTAAAACTATATCGAAATGTTTTTTGGCCACAGAAATGTCTTCTTACGGATATCAAGAATGCAAATAAAACACTGTAAAAAATGTAAACATGGCACCTTTTTAAAGTGTAAGTGTCATGAGAAAAAACACTTTCAAAGTTGACAGTAATAAAAAATGAATAAGTTCTTTTAGTTAAAGTTGTTAATAGAAACCTGTTGTTATACAGGCACCGTTCTTGTATCATTAAACTGTTGTAAAGAGTTCTTCAATTAAGCACGTCTTCACCATCTGTGAATTAGTAAGTCATAAAACACCCCGTGTGTGTGAATCTGTGCATGGCTCTATGTAGGTCTGTGTTATCTAATACAATCTGTCCCTATCTAATATTCACATTGCTAACCCTTCAGGGTGAAGAGAGGAAAGGAGAGGAGGGCTTGCCAATAAACAGAACTGTTCTCGGAAGTCTCCCAAGTTTAAATGGAAATGCTACACAAAACAGATTTGATACGCACACGCACACGCACAATGGCAAAGGCCATCGAACTCAGCTCACACTGGGCTGCAGACATTTGAGCAGTAGATGGATTAAAACATGAAGATGCATGTGTGTGTAAGTGATGTGCCACACACACATTTAAATCCAGGAGCTGTAGGTGAACATTGAGCTTTAACAGCCCTGAAAACCTGTGTTCTCAGTCAGCTTCTTACTACAAGCACTGGTGGCATAAACACACATTTGTGCCAAGTTAGAACAGTTTTCCTTTTATTACTTCAGGGACTTCCCTAAGCTTGTCATTGGTTTTGCAACATTTGAATAAAACAATGGGATGACTGCTGCGTCGTTGTTTGCTGATGTTGTCAGTTCAAAACTCATCAACTAGCACTAACTGTTCTCATATGAAAGAGAGGTCAAACCCTTAATAAATAATAACATGATAAAGAGACAACATCCTTCTAATGGGCTTTAAGAACATGTCTGGATACTATTATTGGAGAGAATAAATTGTCGGACACGGGAAGCTTTTATAGATCGACTGTCAAACCAAACAAAATAACTGCCTTCTCTTTTTCACAGGGTAAATTTATCCGTGCACTGTGCTGTATCATGGATGAATCATATTCCATTTGCACCAAGGTATATTGTTTGCTTGTATTGTTGGGGACCTGCAGCATAACAGCCTATTTGTAGTTGCCCCCACTTGCCCGAAATACCCCAAACAAAAGCGCCCGCTCATCTGCACACACATACAAACATTTAGCCTCGGCTGCTAACTTCTTGTCCATTTGCTGAAGAGCTTCTTGCTGAAAGGTTCAACTGTTGAGAAAAAAAAATTGTCACAATGGCAACGCAAGTTATCACAAATGACAAAGAGCGAGGTTGTTGGATAAACAAAGTATTTCCCAGCATGCCTTTTTCCTTCCTAACTTTTGAGAATAAAGCAACCAAGTTAAAAGGACTAATAGCCTATTTATTATGAGTAAATATTGTAGTTTTGGAACATTTCAAGAAAGACAAATCAAGATACATAAAATAGGCTATGACCCAAACCATTTAGTGTTATTCACAAGGTGGAAAGGTGGTGTCTATATAGCTAGCGCAGTATGGCTAAATTTAAGTAATCTTGCTGTGAGAAATGGTTTTTGTGTGCTTGGTCCTCCTTTCCAATTTTCACTTGGGCCCCTGACAGCTTCTGGGCCCCGGTGTGGTGCACCTGCTGTGCCGTCAACAGGTACGCCTCTGTTGAGGATGTAAACATATAGTTTTTCCCCGAACCTGTCAAAAGCCAACTGGTGTTCTTTGAGACAAAGCCAGTAAGACAAACTACTTGACGTTGCCAATGTCGTGCACCGCTCCTCCACTCCCTGAGCTTGAGCTTCATATTGCCATCTTTTCAGTTATTCTTTCTCTGAAGCCCTGGCTTTGGTCTTTTCTCTCTCTTCGCTCTGCTTTCCTTTTTTTTCTCATGTTGTTCTCTTCAGATACAGCAGATTCGCCCTGCCAGCTACACGCGACGAAGTGAAAAACAGGAACAGAGCTTGAATCAATTACTCTGTGGACGCACTTGATTTAGTGCTCTGAATAAGCACTTCTGAAGTGATACTGCCTGCATCATGGCGACGGAACTATTTTTTAAATATAAATCAGAGCTGATCCGCGCTGATATGCTGTCAACCTAGATGCGGATCATAATGAAGGAGGCGGCAAACAGGGAGGTGGTGAGATCCATGAGTCAGTCTCTCTCATCCAAGAGACTTGATTTGAAAAATATGAGATGCACTTTTGGAGTAACAGCATGCTTTATAGAAGATCATAGTAATGAATCACGACTCTTTTCCATATTTGACAAAAGAAGAAGCAAACTTAACATGAAGGCAACTGAAACAACACCTTTTGTCAGTGATTTCCTTCCAAAATGCAGCAATTTTACTCATTACAAACTATTAAAATCCTTATAATTTGATTCTGTCTGATAAAGATGTGGGAAAGATATGAAAGTCTGCATTTGTTCCACCCTCAGCGCTGCTAATTTTGCTTCTCTGCATTGCCTCACAAGTGCGCTTTTGAGTCATAGCGATCTATCCAGGGACTCGTCTCTGGATGCGAGACGTCAGCGGAGGCTTGTTGGAAGATGCCTGGTTAAGAATAGTTCCATATCTCTGGGGCTTTTGTTTTGGGGCGTGGTGCTCTGTGTTTCGCCAAGACTTTTTCAACACCGTTGTGGAGCATTCAAGAGAGACAACTGTCCTCCTACTGACAGATGGTTGTGTGTGTGTGTGTGTGTGTGTGTGTGTGTGTGTGTGTGTGTATATTTCTGCCTGCATTTGGGGTGAGGATCCTAGTTTTTGTGGGGGGAGGGGAGGTGGGGGAGAGGTCAGTGAAGGCACAGCTGGTGAGACCCCCACTCCAACCAGCTGCTGCCTCAAAAGAGCCCGTCAGCAGCCCGACCTCCTGCCCGCCTGCCTGCCTTGGATGTACGTGGCTTCCCCTCTCCTTCTCTTTTTCTGTCTGCCCCCCCACCCCTCTCTCCACTGCCCCCCCCCAACCGTTGTTTCCTCCTGCAGACTCAGCCCAGCTGTTCCAAGCTTTCCACTCCCCTTCATTGCCACAATGCACCCTGACCCCCTCGCCCTCAACTCAAAAAAACTCTGCACTTATAAACAAGCTTGCATGCTCTCCAGTGCTCACACATTTAGATAAGCACCGATAGACTCCGCCCCCCTCCCTCCTTGTTCAAGCTGTAATCCAATAAGTCACATCAAAGGTGTCCCAGGAGTGGTGAAGCATCTGCGGGCCTCTGTTGGACCGAGCGAAAGCCTGAGGCCGGAGTAAATCCACCAGCTGTATCTGGGCCCTTCAGCCTGGACTCTTAGCTTCTGCTAATATTTGGCCCTGTTTATCAGTTTTACTGTATGGCAACGTCTCTCCATCCACATCAGATCACACTGTGCATGCTGCATGTTGTGTGCTCATCAGACTCATCACATTAAACTGTGAAGGCTTGACATAACTTCTTACCATTTACCCAGAAGCCATTTGTTTTATTTGATCCTGCGTGAAAATCAACTTACCAAGACTTGACACATGCTTGAGATATGTAATTATTTACGGGTAATGATTCTCTCCTGTTGCGGACGGAGACTGGAAAACCTTGCAGTGATGAAATCGGATGTTTGAAAGTCGGCTGATGAAAAGTAGCAGTGAATTAATGCATACTTTTATTTAAGCATCAGTTCAGAGGCACGTGGGCAGATAGTAGAAAGACACTGCAGAGGCATGACAAAACAAGGAAGGCAAGCAAATGTGTGAGATTATATCCACATCTGAGCAACATTTCGATCTGAGATCGTCATAAGTAGTTGCAAGAGGTTCAGTGAATCTGAATTTAGACATGTAATCAGGTTGATACCAGGCTGACATACTGATACATAGCAGGTGTAATGTTAAACATATTCACCGTCTTAGTTTGGCATGACAGCTTGCATGTTAACATTTCCTAGGAATGTGGATGTCATTAGTTCTATTTATAAATTGGGACGTAGACTAAAATATTGAACAAAGGGAAATTCTGATCTGCTGACAAAGATGAAAAGTTTCTAAAGTTAGAAAGTGTGCTGAATCTAATAATTGCAGATGTCATCTCTTGAAAGTGCCAAGAAGCAGACTTTGTAGGCGCTCACTCCAGCTGCACTGCTACACAGCCACAGACAACCGACTTTACGTCTCTGTAAGTTGATTATCATGCTGTTCTGAAATGAATGGAATCAGTGGGTTCCTTGAAGTGAGTCTGTAAACATACAGCATGTCATGCTTTGATTAACAGTAAGGACCTGTGTGTGGTTAATGGGCTGAAATATGTGAAACTTTCAAAATAAAGATAATTTGGTGAATTAATTTTGAACTATTTCCCTCAATAGACGCACATAGTTCAAAATGAAGCACGGATACTGACTCTTTATCATTATCTAATTTCTGTCTGTTTTCCTGCATATTCTGTCACTCCTTTCAAATAACTACATCCTTCAAGTTCAAATCTGAACTCAGGGCCACCCAGGCTGCACCTTACCATCAGTGCTGGGGTGCCACACCCTCTCTCTCTCCTTCTCCCCCAGCGCTATTGTTCCCTCGATGACAAGGCCCACGTGCCCCCCTATTCAGCATCCTGGTGGGGGGTAGGCGGGCTCTTTGTCTGGCTGCCATTGTTCCAGACACACGCTTCCATTTGACGGACACACGTGCTGACAAAAGAGAAAGGGAGCTGGAGGAAGAGGAGGCGGGGCCACCGCTGGCCATTCTTCTTGCTGGTGGTGGCGGTGAAAAGACAAGACGGGCTGGCCATCTGTGGTGGTGTCTGTAATCTGTAGTGACTTGAGGAGGGGGGGGACTGCACACACACACACACACACACACACACACACACACACACACACACACACACACACACACACACACACACACACACACACACACACACTTATCAGTTTCTAAAAGAATTCCTCTCTTTTGTCTCGCCACGCTTTTCTAAGGGCATGATGCCCATTGAGGTGGCTTCCCTTTGCTTTTGATGGGGCTTTGTTTTGCTCTGAAGTGGAGTTTAGACAGAGAAACAGAAAGTGGACGTCAGAGTGACCGATACCATTGAAGTCTGCCTGCTGTGCTGGAGTGAAAGTGACTTTAAAATATGATATAAATTATTTTCTTTTTCACTTTTTCCTCTCCTCTCTGTGTCAAAGTGACTATTGTTGTTGTTTTCTAGCAACAGGCCTGAACACCAGCCCGCTTGTCTTTCTACTTGGTTTCTCCCTCTGGCCTGGTCTGTCTCTCTCTCCCCGTCTGACCTCGCCAGTGTTTACTCTGTGTCCTCACAATCTCCCTCAACTTCCTTTTTTTTTCTCTGGAGGCTAACCGATGTTCTCCAACGTGAGGGCTCTGACTTGATGAGTTTCCAGAAGTCGCTGTGAGCTGAAGTATGAAACAATTGTCACAACCTTCTGCTTGAATATTTCCTTCTTCCATCCTTTCTCTTTAATTGCTTTCAGTCACTTGCTCACTTTTTCATTGCACCTCCTTCAGTCTTCCATCAATAATTTCCCCAATTTTTCCAACAATCCTTTTTTTTCATTCCTTTCCTGTTCTTTTGTATTTCTTTCGATGCCTGGCCTTTCTTTTCTTCTTTCTAAATCCCCCTCCCTTTACCTCTTCACTGCTCTTTACTCACAAAATAGTACGTAGTGACGTATCCCGGAAATGCTACAGGGCACGGCATGTCCTTACAGGAAGAGATTAAAGCCTTCTTTTGTGTTGTTTTATCAAATAGTAAATCCAGAGAGAAAAGAGCATGATGAACAGCACCGCAAATATTGAATATCTACCCAAAAATCAACTATCAAACGTGTCAATCTAAATTTACTGGTGTCAATGATTGTAACTCACCACTCGCCATCGTGATGCATGTCTGCCTGAATTTCTAAACCCATTTCCTCTGCCTGTGTTCCTCTGTGCCCAGCTTGGGCTTTTAGTGCCGGTCGATAAGACAGACAACCCTGTGAAGGTCATTTCGTCTCAACTCTCCACAGAAGCCAAAACTCCCAAACCACCGTGAAGACAGGCACAATGACAGCACAGACTGACTCGGATTTTTTCTCATGTCTTCGTTCTTTACTGTAAATTAAAACAGTTCTGCCTGAGTTGTTTTCTTTCTCTTTTTTTTTTTTTGCCTGTGTAGTAAGTTTCTGTGTCACCAGATGTTGCTGTGAGGAGCATTGTTGTGATATCAGCGATTAGAAAAGGACACGACTGCTTCCTTGTGGCCCAGAAAACTGCCTCCAGACTCGCTCTCTGAGGACAGATTTGAGGGCAGGCAGACAGATGGTTGATGTCACACACGCAAAGTGATAGATTGACAGACAGATGGATAAACAGACAGACAGATGATAGATGCATACATATACAGAGCAGCGAGCCTCAGATCTTTTGCAGAATGTAGTTCAAGAAAAAAAAACTGAAATTGTTTTGAACGGAGATTTGAAGCTAAAAATAAGCAAACTCTGTTACATCAGATATATTTTTAGAGACATTACATTACATTTCATTTAGCTGACGCTTTTATCCAAAGCGACTTACAATAAGTGCATTTCAACCATGAGGGTACAAAACCCAGAACAACAAGAATCAAGAAAATACAATTTCTTCAAGAAAGACAAACTACAAAGTGCTAAAAATAAGTGCCATTTAAGCGCTACTAAAGTGCTACCTAAGACAAACTATTATATTATCATTGAGTCATCCTCCCAGTGTTTCCTGTTCAGGAATGCACAGATTCAGGCAGGCAGTCAGAGAGTCATCTGGGTAGATGTTAAAAGCTTTAAAAGCCATATTGATTTTAGTGTTGAGGCCTCAACGCAACGAAATGTGAAGAAACAGGATTTTGCATGTGTTCACATTAAGACAGCATGAATTTTGCATTCCACACACATTTTCATGTGTGTGTCAGCAAACTGGATTTGAAGAAAATGAAAGAAAAAAAACTCCCCCTGTCTGGACAGGAGGTCAGAGGTGAGATGTCAGAGAAAGTGACCTCACTCAGAAATACACAGCATGAACACAAGCAGCTGGTCTGTTACCATGGCAGCGATACTCCACTCATCCAGCAGGGGCGCTGTTACACAAGCAACGAAGGTCTGTGCTTCGTGAGGGCCTCCTCTCCTCTCCTCTCCTCTCCTCTCCTCTCCTCTCCTCTCCTCTCCTCTCCTCTCCACCGCAGCTTTATACATAAAATCAAGATACAGTAATGCTTAATGATTATAACCTACAAATAGCAGTGACATTATTTTGTTCATAAAGGTGTCAGTAAAACACTTCCTGGTACTGGGTACAATTCTTAAGACAATACTTTGGGTGATAACAACTTCAAATTCATGTTTTCTTAAACAAAATAACTTTAAGAAGTGACATTGTTGAAAGTTTTTTAAATGGCCTGCTCTAAGTTGTTACTAGGAAACAGTTTAAGCCATTCATACTTAGGTTTATTGCTACAAATAGTTGTGTATGCTTTTACAATGATGGTAAAATACGAGGCAGCAGTAATGTAGTTTTTGGACCCATCTAACCTTTTATCGTCCTGTCGTATCATCACATCAATAACATTAACGCGGCACAATAAATCACTCAGACTTTATTTAAATGTATTGCACAGCTACTACAGCGCAGCATATCGTTTTATAGGATGTGAGTGACTGAAAATGTGGGAGAAATCTCCTTTATTTTAGTCCTTGTACGAGTATGTGGGCTGTAAAGTAAAGCAGTCAGTTATTCACCCGTTTAATGATCATCCAGTTAAAAGGAGGTAGCGGCTGTTATTTTTTGGTCACAGGACACTGACATCAGGGCAAAGAATTGAAGATGTGGGAGAAATTTCTTATTATTATAGTGTGTTAAATTGTAAATTGTAGTGATAGTAGCACCACTGTTCACTCACCTAACTTCCAGTAAGTATGTATTTTGATATTTACACTGTAATCTGCAACCTTCACAGAAAATGATTAACAGAATTACTTTTATTTGCATCACCGTGTTTCTTTCTATTCCTCTATCTCGCCTGCCCATCTCTGCTCCTTAACCAGGAAGACCTTGTTGTGATCAGCGAGGAGGGAGGCCTCCTTTCACCCACAATGTTGTCACTGTCTGTCTCCCTCTCCTCACCCTCATCAGATCTGAGCACAGTGAAAGAAATGTGTGTTTGTGTATTCATGCTGCCTCTCTTCCCTCTTCTCCACTTCCTCCCTCTCTTTCTATTTTTGTTCTTTTCCATAGTTCCCCCCCCAAAATATCTGCCCCCCCGTCCATCTTTTCTTCTCCTCTCCCTCTCCCAGCCCACAAAAAAACACAACATACCATTGGTTGCCATGGGATCCGGTTGCCATGCAGCAGCAAGGTTTCCACGTGGTCCTCGAATGTATGTGTGTCTACTGTAGCGTGACAGAGATTGGGTACCATGAGATTGGGAGTAGGGAGAGAGAGGTGCTGCCATCTAGTTACCCCCAAACACCTGACCCGTGCACGAACGCACACACACACACACACACACACACACACACACACACACACACACCGGAAAGCTATTGGTCATATAATGTAGGACTGAGCTCGATGTGTCAACATACACCAGCCTATGTGTGTGTTTGTGTGTGTCCAAAGCCACTTGAAGGCACACTCACACACTCTTCCATCATTTCACAGTTGGTCAATGAGGCTTTGTCTCTAACTACAGGCTTTGAGTTGATCAGTAGAGAAAGATAAGTCGGGGATAATGGAGGTATATGAGGATGGAGAGGCTTTGAGGAGAGGAGAGACGGATGAGGGGAGGGAGAGAAAGAAGAAAAAAAAAAAAGAGTGGCATTGACCAGAGGTAGAAATCGATTGAGCAGCCTGTCAGGATAAGGCAGTGGAGTTTAGCTGTCACGCCTCGCTATTGGACAGCCCGTCCGTCTAGGTGCAGTTTTACAGATGGTGACGGGAGGAAAAAGGGGAGATTTTGGTGGATTCTTCGATAGAGCTGATCGGCTAATCGAAATCTATCAGGCTTTCTTATCGGCGTGTGTTTGGTTTAGCAGAAGTCACCGAAGCGGCAAGATGACATAATGATAATAAAGGAGCGGCTAAAATCTCCTGGCGAAGCATGTAGAGAAAACCCATTTCAAGATCCCCCATCTGTTTCTTTACAGAATACAGTTAAGCCCATTTTGAATCTGACATAATCTTAACTGAGTACATCTTAGAAGGCAGCAATTATTTGCACATCATACATTCAAGTTGTACTCATCCTAAATCCTTGTACTCAACCTGAACTGGCGCGATGGCAGATGGGTTCACCCCACATGTTTCTCGCCATCAACAACACAGTTAGTGCACCTCACCTTTTTCCAGATTTGGCACCCTGTGACTTCTGTCTGTTCCTGGAAACAGACAGAAGTCACTCTGCTCTCTGCTCATGTTTCAGGTCAATGGTGAAATTGCAAATGCACACCAGCGGTGACAAAAATGCATGTAACACAGGGGCTGACGGTGATCAAGCAATATAAATTATTGCTGCCGCCCTCCCCATGCACATTACTGTGCTGCGCTCCGTTCCCGCGCAACAGGAACACACCCTGAACTCTTTGACTGCACTTTGTATGCAGATATTTCCCTGAGGAGTTACTAAAGGAGGAAAAAAAGGCTAAGATGAGAGTGAATATTGGATTTACATTCACCATGTTCCCACAAACATGATTCCAGATCAATGCTAATGCTGCCATGTATCCACCAGATGTACAAAAACGTACCTTTTTGTGGTTGGATTTCACTTGTCTTCACTGGGCGTATAAAGAAAAGAAAACACATTTTTGCTTATTAATCATGTGAACACGATATAGTTCTCTTGTATTTTTCTGACTGGCGATTTGTGTTTTTATCTTTATTAAAGAGATGTTGAAAAAGCAGCTGGAGATGGAGCCTTCTAGAAACAGATCATTCTGTTAAGAGAAATCATTGATCAGTTATGGACATTTTTAAAGGGTTTATTCTGTTACAGTCAGATATAATTTAATATGCAGCATATATCATGAAAGTTCAAACTTTAGCTTCATTTTCAAAAGCAATAACACGGCTGGTGGTGTCTTGTGGGACAGTCAAGTATTTCAGTACAAACCATTTTACTTTACATTTGTGTACTTTTTTAGGATTCATGTCAATTTCTCCTGATGCTATGGCTTCAAACTGGCTTGATTTCATGTCACAGTTTCCTGAATTAATAAGCGATGGTGAGTCAGCTTTGAATATCTTTGCCTAGTCAATAACTTTTTTGTGTGTCATTTTAGATTCTCAGTAAGTAGTTATTGCTTGTTACTGTGCCTGAGGCCCTGCAGGTGACTGTTACACTGTAAGCTTGCTTATTTGCACAGCTGAGTTAGATTATTGAGCATTTGTAACCCCACAGATCATTAATGGTGTTTGTGTGTTAGAAGGAGCCTCATTTGAATTCAGACAGTGTTGGTTAAAATAACAGGCTGTTATGAGGTCACTGAGGCATGGCGGTTGTAAAAACCAAAGCGTCTCAGACTTAACATGTTCGCACGCACACACACACACACACACACACACACACACACACACACACACACACACACACACACACACACACACACACACACGCACAGCCACACACGCAGACAGCATGATTATGTTTCTCTGTTTCTGCTCTAACTGGTGGAAAAGCTCACTTGAAACACGTGCCAGAGGGCTTACTTACTGTGAGCAGGAAGTGTGGTGTGTGTCTGTTACCACCTGGCTGGAGAGATCATCATGTTTCATAACTCCACAGCAGTTTTAATAGGCTTATGTTAGTGTCTGCCCAGTAGACAGATATGCACACTCAGACAGATGAATATGCACAGGCAGATGCTTGCACACACACACACACACACACACACACACAGTTATATAACAGTTATGATACAGTACAGCACTGTAATCTAATATACCTTCCTCTCATTATCTTACAATTCTCTCCCCTCTATCTTCTTCTGTGGATTTGTCTTCCACTTTCTCTTCTTATTTTTAGATCCTTTTACTTTTGTCACCATCCTCCTCTTTGTGTCTGCGCATCTCACTCCTGCAGGAGGGCAAAAGAAAAGAGGGGAGGAGGACAAGTTAATAGTGATCAAGACAAATGGTCTATAGAATACAGAGCAAATTATAGGAATGACTTCAAAATGAAGAAAGCTAATGTATCTTATCTTACTGCTGATGTTAAGGAGCCAACTTTGCATCCCTTTTAACCTCAACGTGGCTCGGACTGTAACGCAGGTATACTCAGGTTTGTATTTTTGTTGTTAAAGAAAAATAAAATTATAATTTGGATAAAAAAAAGTAATTGCCTGAAATTGTATACCAGAGTCAAAACATCAGTTAAAAAATAAATAATACTAGACAGGTAGTATTAATACCACAGAGACAATTGTCTCTGAAAGCAACTAACCATTACAAAAATAATGTGCTGCGTGTGTGACAGTATTATTATCTGGGATCAGTTATCTCAGCCAAGTCTGTTATAATTTCAGTAAAAGACAAATTAATCTCCAGCCTGCTGGTATCACACCACAGCGTGTAATACACCCATCAGTCCACTGGAGGACAACATGTCAGTGTCACTTTTTGCATCACCAAGGCGTGAAAAGTACACGCATGTATGACCAGCCCATTCTCGTTTCCAGGGTGTCAAATACTGCCATATTGTCAAACCCATTGGCATCAGATATGTACAAAGTGCCCTTTGGCATTGATGCTGTGAAGAACGAGGTCATGTAATGAAGTACGAAGACTGATAAAGTCCACATGGGGACACGTTTGAGAGTGTTTGAGGGAGCAAACACAGGACTTTCACCAGGGAGACAGCAAACGTTAACCGGGAGGTCTTTTTAGTAGCACAAGTGAGTTACGTACATTATGTGGCCTATACTCACATAATGGATGATAATTACGTGCTCAACTTAAGTTACTTAACATATCGTACATAATGTTACTTATGTCAAATTACCCATTTAAACCCGAACCATGATCTTTTCCTCACCTTAACCAAGTAGTTTTGGTGTCTAAACATAAGGCACCCTACTTTTAATGCCTAGTCAAAGCAAAACGTGACTCGGACACGCCATCCTCTAATGGACTGACGGGCGTATTGTACACTTTGGAATGTCAATAAAGATATGACAACTGCATGAGAAAGAGATTTTTGTGTCTGCTTATAGCCTTTGTTGTTCATCTTCTGTTTCTTCCCAAAGCTTTTCATCAACCTAATCTAAAAGCTTGTTTTTTTTTGCCAGCCTAACATTTGAATTTAACTCCACAAGGCAATGTTTGTAAAGCTGCAGCTGTGTGTATGTTTTCAATGGCACTAGTGAAGGTACATGTGTTTTGATGAGTGGATTAGATCTGATTGTATTTGTATTGGCTGCATACCGTTTTTATGTGCTGTAGTCAAACCCCATAAATACCAAGTTTACCCATGGGAGCATTTAAGTACATGAGAATCACAATGCTGTTTGTTCTTTTCAGTATTTAATGTCACTTCTCTCAGCAGACTGAAATGAAAACAACTGACAATGAGCATAAGAGAGATAGTGATGTTTCTAGTTAGCCACAAATACCCTGAGTGCTGCGTCTGAAACCGACACGTGAACAAAGCTGGAGCACAACCAGGACATTTTGATCCCTCTCCCTCATCCATCGTTGATCTCTGGCTCTGGGTGTTGGAGGGTAAACAGCTTAGGGGATGAACTGGCATAATGAAAGCTTGGGAATGTGTGAGGAGAGAGCGATAGCATTGACACGCAACACTGCGTTGATACCGTATCTCCAGCCTCAGTGTCAGTTACCCAGTACAAACCCTCCTCCAGCCTGAAACACAGGTTAAAATGTCTTGATCCAGTTGCAGATCACACCTTAGCTTTCATCTGACGGTGTCTCAAATGCATCCTTGTGATCAGATACCAGTGTGGAAACTGTGCTTAACTTCTACGAACAATGATTCCTGGACACTGGTTATTGTCTTAAATTCTAGTGGTTTACTAGTTTACTACTTGTTTATTGTTGCTCTAGTCTAGAAGTTATGTAATTAAGTATAATGGAGTGTGAAAAGTGACAAAGGTCACATAGAAAGGAAAGCTAAGTTTTTTGGATGAAACATGGGACTTTCCTTGGAAACCGCCATTCTTGTCGTATGTGAAAAGTTACCATTAATAAACTGTTTTCTTTTACTGTTAATATGTTGATGAAGGTCTGGTACACCTGTTGCTCGTACATTTGTTGCATTAGTGTGAAGACGTGTTGTTCCTGTATGTATGGTCCATTAAGCACTTCCATATGTTGCTTGGGGAAATTGACCTGTTGTCCATAACCTTTTCCCAGTAACTTAGAGGAAGCAATTCAGCTGTGACTGGCTTTTAGTTCACCGCAGTCAGGGAGAAATTTACATTCAGACCACACTGAAGAAATCATGTTCCTTAACCACCTTCCATTACCATATTGCTGCTCCCTTTAAATTTTAGGTGCATTCTCATCTTTATTTGCAACTGTGTACCCAAAATGCATTGCAAGACATTAACACGTTTCAAAATGTGGGTTTCGCCTCTTAATTTTCTCCCAGTCCACCACCCTCACCTGATCCCCACCATCTAACAGCCGTCCCTCTACTACCATCTCTTTGAGTCCAGGAATGTAATTTTCTCCAAGATCCATACAAAAAAAACCCCGGACAGTCTCAAGGTCACTTTCTCCTTCATTTTCGTTTAGCCGGTAATCCCCAAACTTCTCCCTCACAAAACAGTTCCCTGACATTTCTATTCCCATTCCCCATCCCTTTCCCTTTCCCAAACGCCCAATAATAATTTTCCTCCAGCATTCAGCCTTCGACTTAACCTTTCTGATTCTCACCCATCCTTCCTCCCCTATATACACACACACACACACACACACACACACACACACACACACACATATATATATATATATATATATATATATATATTCAGACTGAATATAACCCTGTGCTACAGAATGCAAGGAACCGTGTTGTTAGGTTTGGTCGTTTCACAAAGTGATTAAGAAATACAATCCCAGGCAGTTGGTTTGAGACATGAATTCATGAGTTTGAAAGCTCATCAGTTGCCAAAACTCTGCGCAGCATTTTGTCGTATTATGACGGAGGATTTACTGCTTTGGAAATTTATCACAGAATCAGTAATTTTATCCCTCACTGAACATATTGTCAACATTATAAATGTCCCAGTGATGTTACAAAGTTATCTACCAGGACTGTGTGCAGCCATTTATTGGTGCATTGCTTTGTGTTGTGGCAAAAGTTGAGATAGGCAACTTTTTTGCTGGTCTACCTCATGTCTGCTCTCTCTTTATGCAACCACAGCTGTAGAAATTAAATGAATAACTTTATCCTGATCTTAACATCTTAACTTCAACCCTACTGCACTAACCACCAACCTTAAACCCCTGTCCCTTCAGGATCTGGAGTGCTGCTCAGTTTGGTGGTGAAAAGTTTGACAGAAATGAACTTACTGGACCAATATAGCCCACTTCTCATCTCTGACGGAAGCTACGAGCAGGTAGAATAACAAACCCGAGCAGTTGAGTTGCTTTGTTAGTAGTGCAGGTGACATGATTTATAAGGATGAAGAATGTGTGGAATAAAAACACAAGTTCTCCAGTTTTGTTTTCTGTTTTTTTCTGCATCAGTTTTGATTCTTTTCTTTGAAACTGTACATCTAGAGTCTGAGTTGGGTCAAAGCACAGAGCATCAGGAGCTATGACCCAACTCTTACCCAGGTATAAGCTACCTCTTGAAAATGATAACCCTCTATGCCAAAACTTTACTCAAGCTGTTGCTGTGTTACTTCCCTTAGTACACTAACAAATAGTAACCTTACATGTTAGGACTCTTACTTGTTTTGTCTTGTCTTTGAATTTTGACAGGGTAGTATTATTTCAAATCACACACTGCCGTTCTGCACTGACCGCAAATTACCTCAACATGTGAACACATCACCAACCAAATATCTACAGCTTGAATTATTTTACTCACAAATTAAGGTGTTTTCGTGCCCTCAGTTTAACACACTCAATAAACACACTGATTCTTCTGTCCGGCAGCAGTAGTGAAAAAAGAAACACTTTTGTTTGGTGTTCAGGAACATCTGCAGCTTCCTCAGACGCCTTAATTTGAAAATTATTTACGTGCGTGGCCCCGCCCCTTCCACTATGGAGCCAATATGGCGACCTTTTAGCGTTAAAAGTGTCCAATGTTTCACACTTCTTTTTTGGACCATTTTGACTGCATCGTCCTGGTGCATGTTGCTGTACTTCACAGTGTGAACGCACTTATGCACTCAAAATAGTGAGTGTTATTACACAAGTGCACCATTTGGATCACAGCATGTAAATCTAAAATGAAGTACAGTGCAGACCAGTCCTTACCTCAACTTTCATTTCACATGATCCATATATTTCTTCAGATTTGCCAGCAAATTTTTTTCCGGATACCCAAAACGTTCATACAACCAGCTGAGTGTTTGCGACTGCAGCTTTAATCATTTTGCAACGGAAGTAAAGCACTACTTATTCATCTATTGTGAACCGTGCCTGCTGTATGTCTGTGACCTGCCCTTCAGCATGCAGGACTGGGCAAGCAACCCTGTCCCACATGTCCAGTAACACCCCTGTGGAAACATACTACCAGGCCCAGTTCCAGTGCTCGCGTTAAACACATCCTGCAGCTCTGGCCCTATTCCCCCGTTCCAGCTCCAGCGCCTGTCCCCGGGCTCCAGCTCCACTTCTCGCCCTCTCCCCCAGTGCACTCTTGACCAGTGCGCCCACAGCAGATGGAGAGCAAAGAAAACTGTGTCACCACCCGCCACGACTCACTTAATCACCCCTCCCCTTTCCTGTCCCGCCATTCCTCTCGCTCTCTTCCTCTCTCTCTCTTCCTATCCTCCCACTCCCTTCTCTCCTCGCTTCCAGGATTCTGAGCGTCAAACATTGATTTGTCTTTATTTTTAGAGCAGCTGTAGTGTATGTACGTGTGTGCACTGTATTTATGTATGTGTGGTGTCTGTATAACAGACGCTCATCCACGCTGGGTTGTGGGCAGTTTGGCCGTGTTTGTGTGCATCACCGTGCGTGTGTTTGAGAGTGTGTCAGGGCTCCTTTTTTCTAAGTTAATCCCTTAAGAAGAGGTGTGGTTCTCTCTCTTTCTGACTCCGCACTCGCACTCACTCTCCTCTCCTCTCCTCTCTGTCCCTCACTCGGAGCGCAGTATCATCACATGCTCCCTCACTCCTCTCCTCCTCTCATCTCTTCCTCGTGCTGTTGTTAGCACTCTGGCCGCTAGAGTCTGAGGGAGTTCGTTTCTCTCAGATTGTCATCTCTGCATCTTCTCTCGTCTGCTGTCGTTCCTGTGTGAGTTCTTGGGGCGAGATGGGGGAGGCCATCGAACTCAGGTGAGTCTGATGCAGAGTAGGGGTGTGTGAACTGTGTGTTTTGTGTAGGAAACAGCTGACATCCCACATATTCACTAAGAGGGGAACTGTGCATACATTTAACATGATTTCTCCTGCAAATGTGTGTGTGTGTGTGTGTGTGTGTGTGATCGTGCACTTGGGTGCCTTTTCGTTTCTAACTGGGTCGACTGTTACCGTAGAAATCAGCACCTTGGGCTATTTTCATTGCCTCACCTTGTTTTCTGTCCATCAAGTTGACCCTGTTTCAGCAGGGGAGACATCTGCAAGCTCTATAGGGGTCAACAAAAGATCTGTGGTTGCCGCAGCAGTGATAGCTGCAGTTTGTTGTTGTTGTTGTTGAGTTATTGGCTGTGGTGGTATTTTCAGTCACTGCCAAACTGATAATAGGTCTCGTCTAGCTTGTATCCACAGGGCTCATAGCGGCTAATAGCCTTAGCAGATGCATTAGCCCGCATGCCCATATGGAAGAGATTAAACCTGCTAAATTGATACAAACACCCAACATTTTTTTCTCTTGCAAAACCTTCGTCCCTGCACATGTGTTCTGTGCTGATAGGCTCAAATGTGTGGACACCTGCCATACACATCCACAGCAGAGTGTGTTTCCAACCCTTCTCCGGCTGACTGGGAGTGACTGGTTTGCCTCCTGAATTCAATGCTTCCTCTCCCTTTTCTCTTACCGGCCTTCTCTCCTTGCCCTCATGATTAGATGATTGAGGAGGCCAGCTCTCATGTGTGGTGCTAGAAAGAAAGAGAACGAGGCGTAAGAGTGAGGACACTGTGGGCGACAGAGACCTGTGTGATGAGTGAAATGAGGATAAGTGAAGTACGGCAAGACAGACTCAACAGGAGGGTGAAGATGAGAGGCGGGGTGTGAAAGTGTTTGAAACAAGAAACACATTTGTGTGTGAGGATAAAGGGGATTTTTGTGGAGAAAATATGAATTTCCTCTCTTCCAGCAGAGGAAACAGGAGATGAAAACAGACAAGAGATCTTACTTGGTTATCAAAAGACATTGGAGAAAATGGCCAAAATGGGGTTGAAAAGAAGAGAAAAGAAATGTTAAATTGTGCTCAGTTTGACTGTGGGAGTTCAGACTTTGTGAACGCAGCCAGCAGAGCCACACCGGCTCACTTGGCACACGGAAGTCTGATGTCAAAGCTGCACAGTTCAAGCTCGAGGGTGGAGTTGTTGAGACACTTGAGACATTACAGCAGCAACAAGGTTCTTTAGCTTGGGAACATTTGAAGGAGTTGAGTTGTCTTTGAATTCACAGAAGTAAATCTATCAGCTTCTGAGGCTTGAGCGTCATTTGTCGTTCCACGTGTTTGGAGGGTTGGTGTGAATCTCCTCCTGCCTGGAATACACCCAGGATATTCTTTAACATTATTTGGTTTGTGCGTTTAATCTCTGAACCCTAGAGATGAAAGTGTGCCGCACACTTTGCTATCATATCCGAAGTGTAGTACGGATGATAAACTGGCCTGTGGCTCTGGTCTGGACTGATAGGAGGGAATATGGGAACACTGCACGACAATGTGATACAGCAGCATATCGACTAGACTGCTCCACTTCACGCCTGGCTGCACCGTGTTTAGATTAGCTTCCCCGCGCACACACTTTCCCCGTCACCGTTACAGACACACGCTGGCGTGCAAACATGAACATGCTCTGACACAGATGCATGCCACTGTAGTGCATATACAAGCACACAAGCTACACACAAAGCTAGCCTGGTCTGTACCCTCTTTGCCTTCTGTTCCAAGGGCAGAGAGGGATTTGGATATTGTTATGTTAATCTGTCACTCTTTTGTGTCTTGGAACCCATTCAGACACACACACACACACACACACACACACACACACACACACACACACACACACACACACACACACACACACACACACACACACAAGTACAAACACACAGGTACGAACACATTCAAGTGTGCACAGACTTTTGTGCACAAATACATGCATGCATCTCCATGTGCTGTATAGAGTGAAAAAAAAATTCTTGCAAGAAAAAAAGAGAGGAAGGAGGTCGCCCTGCAGAAACATGCACACACACGCACACACACACACACACACACACATACAATCTTCTTCAGGCTTAACTTGGGTATGTGGGAATTGAAACGGTGGCAGGAGGGGCGATGACACAGCGTCGTGTTAAGCCTGGAGGAAGAGGATAATAGGTGTGGACGCTGCATGTGTGTGTCCCCTGGTGTGGCGGGGACAGTGCATGTGTATATACTTTCCTCAAGCTGCACACATGCGTCTCCCAGGCCTCGCTCTCCCTCTGCAAAGCGAACACAATGTAATTTGAAGTTTCCCAGCAAAATCCTATTTGCAGAAAGCAGTGGGAAGCAGATAATTTTAATTGCAGGATGTTTCCTCAGACCCCCAGCTCTCAGACTCGCTTCCTCGTTGATCCACTGGACCCGCGGCATCGATTGTTCCCCTGCATTTGTTACTCAACTTTTGCAGGTGCTTTATCATCGCTCTGGTCCTTTTCAAGGGAGATATAGTTTTGTTCCACTGAATTTAACTGATCGCAAGCTTATTAGATTCTTTGCTCGCATGAGTGTATTTTGTTTTATATCGTGTGTCAGTGGGAGACTGATGTGAAAGCCGGTAAATCAAATTTAGACGTGACAGTCGACTTCCTGGATCGATCCTTCTTCTAGTGCTGAGAGTTAATTTCATTCAAAGTATCTTCCTTCGAATTTAAAGTTGTCTTAAGTTTCACTGTTTGACTGCAAAATCTCAACATTAACTTTTATATGTCTCTCTATATTACTTTGCGCTATATTTGGCTTCACAGTGGACTGAAGTTTTAGGACAAATTATGTGGTAAAAGTCATTGTTTTGATGCAACCCAATAAAACATGTAATACACCCGTCAGTCCACTAAATTATATTTTGTCAGTGTCAGGTTTTGCCTCATCGAGACATGATAAATAAGGTGCTTTAGTGTTTAGGCACCAAAAACAACCCTGTTAGGTTTAGGAAAAGATCATGGTTTGGGTAAAAATAAGTCATTTTGCACAAGTAACGTTACGTATATATAAGTTACCTAACATATGTTACCGAAGTTAAATACGTTACATAACTTAAAAGACATTCTTGTTGACTTTTGCTCTCAAACGAACTCTACAACCGGCCGTCCGGGTGAAAGTCCCGTGTTTGTTCCATCCATGCCGCCCTCCTCCCTACTCACACCTTATCAATCTTTGTACTTGTACTAGTGGACTGACAGATGTATTGCCAGCTAGCGGGCACATTTTACGTCTTTCACACATAAGAAATACGTTTTCTTATTACTGTTCAGGGTCCTGGTTAGCTTTTTATGAAGGCAAAAGTAGCATCCCTATTCTTTCTGCCTCAGTCTCTCCTGCATGTTTCGTCCAGCTTTTTTTTTCGTTTTACACAACCTTGGTTCTACTTTTGTATTTTTCTGGGTTTTTTCTGGAGCCAGAAGTGACCATATTTGGACAACAGGGTGGAGCTGGGGAGGAACCCTAACCTCTACATCTATTCTGGAAACCTGACTGCACCCCAGACATGTCAATCAAACCAGACACCGCCCAAAGAAACCAGTCATAATATCTAATGAATGATGATGTTATTATCAGAAGGACCATGACATCACTGATCAGAAGGAGTGGCTGTAGCTAAAGAATTGTTGACTTTGTTCATGAGAGAAGTGACTCTTTTTAAATGGAAGTCTTGTGGACCTTAGTGGTATTGCACTTCGAGGCACCACATGCATTCTTATCTACAAACATACATGAACTTAATTTTCAAGGAGGTTGGCCCAGTGAGTCACAGTGAGTTACTTGTGTCAGACATGTTTTGATGACAGAACAAAGTGTCAGTGACAGGAATGATCCTGGTTCAGCAGGTTGAGTCACCTCTTCATCCATCTGCGTGATCATCATCACAATGACAACTTCTCTCACGCTCCATTCCCCCTTCACTGTGATAAATTCTCAATCTGCATCGCGGCCTGACTCACAGCGGGCCATTCAGTCTCATTATGTAAGATGACCACCAACACACGCGCTTTCTCTCCCTTTCACGTACACACTTGTGCCCACACGGGCTATAATTATATCAGTACAGCTTTCTGTAATGGTTCCCTCTGCCCGGAAGCTCCCTGAAAGATCATGTTGCATTAGAGGGTCAGAGGAAGGACAGGACACGACGTGTTTGTGTTTCTACCAGTCAAAGTCAATCTGATTGGCGTCTGTTAAGCATTTTGACATCGTGACATGCCACACAAACACACACACTCGTATACACACTGTCTTCTTCCTTCTAATTCAGCTCCTCACACTGACTAGGAGTCATAGCTCACAGACTGCAGTTGCAAATACAATCAATATGATGAACATGGTGGGTGGAACAGAGCAAACACCAGTGCAGTTGGAATTCAATTCATAAATACAAACATTTTCAGTGGCTCTTGTTTGTGATGAAGAAATTAATGAAAATAACTTTGCCTCAGTTGTGACAAATCTGTCACATTTGCAGTGCAATTGCTGAGTGAAATGTACCTAAAAAAAGAGACTGTAATGCCATTTCATCAGATAAAAATCTAAATAAATGAAGTTCTGCAGTGCAGGTGTTCCACTGAACATTCAGTTATTTGCTGAATATTATGTGGGACAGCTCAAGACATCCTTTGCTTTTACTTTGTTAAATTTAAAAACTATCACAGAGTGCAGGAGGTAACACATTGGGAAATTGCAAGAGAATTAATAAATAAGACATTTTACTGAGTAAAAAAAAAATCATTCAAGGACATACCAGTTCTCCATCATATGGTGTGATGAGCAGTATTGACTTGGAGTACAGTATGAGGACCAGTGCATTAAAAACTGCTATGGATTGTGGATTGGTCCTGAATTTTCAATGACAGAGAGATATATGAACCCACCTACCCCCCTTTATAGTGTGGGCCTGCTTTATGGAGCAAGATGAGGCTCTCTCTGTGTGTGTGTGTGTGTGTGTGTGTGTGTGTGTGTGTGTGTGTGTGTGTGTGTGTGTGTGTGTGTGTGTGTGTGAGAGAGAGAGAGAGAGAGAGAGAGAGAGAGAGAGAGAGAGAGAGAGTCACAGTGGGGGTCAGGCTGATGGCTAAACACGCAGCTCTGCTTCACCCGCCACTGTTCATCAGTCTGTACACACTCCTAATCTCTGTAGAGATCTCAACGGTTTCATCTCATCTCCGATGCATTTTTGCCTCCACTCACAGAACAGTATGCTTCATAAACTACCCACATACTGTACTGTATACAGCACTCTGCTGCTTTATGCAGTATGTTGTTGCAAGAGAGGCTCTGCTTTTTTTTTTTAATGTTTGCTCGCTGTAGCTGCAGGACCTCAGGGCGTTTATGTTTCATATGGGACATGGAAAATTTCATCTCTCCAACTGGTCTGTTCTGTAAACAGTCAGACAGTTACCAAACATTTGAGGCAGTTTTATTCATTTGTGCTCAGACTTTCATTTGCAAATGGCTTCTGGCTCAAGTTAGACTCTCAAGTTTGCGACATTAGAGGTCCCATATTTTGCAGTTTTGTGGTTTTATGTACCAAAAGCCATCTTTAATAGTTTTACATCTCCTCCCTTAAACTTCTCTCTGGAGCTCTACCAGGAACAGGCTGTTTTGTGTTTATGACTTTAAATCACTTTTAATATCAGTAAGGCTCTTTTTTGATTGGCTGACACGTTTCTGAGTTACACATGCCCAGGCCAGCCACAGGTTTTCTTCCGTCTTGTAGCTTGTTAGCTTTGTGACGAAATGACTGCCCTGTGTTTTCTTCCAAATTAAACTTAGCGGAGAGTGGACATATGGCATGAGGGTGAGCTTGTGACATCACAAACTTATATAAGTCCAAACAGTTCGTCCAGCACAGTTGCTGAATATGGGCATTGGCATTTCTCCTTGGACTAAGCATTTTGACATTTGCACATTATTTTTTACAGCATTTAGACCTCCTTCACAGGCATATTTTCCGAAATGAGTGCGTCTTAAATATGTCACAGTAAATTTGTGCAGTATTCAAATCTGTGTAGTAGTGGTTGCTATGTAGCCAGTTTGGCTGTGGTTGACTGTGTCCAACACAAACCCTTTAGAGTAATATTTCCAGGAAGGAACATTGACCTTACAGAAGCACATGGCTCTCTGTGTCTGACTGTCTCTTTGTCATACACACACACACACACACACACACACACACACACACACACACACACACACACACACACACACACACACACACACACACTCCTACGCAGGCTCATAAACCACTGCAGTGAATAAGGCCATCCTGTCCTGGGTCAGACTTCAGTCTAAACACAAGTGCCCCGGTTTGTCTCCGTTATACGTCACACGCCTTTATTTTTTAATCACACACAAAAACACAGACCACCTGTCACTTTCTGTGTGTGTGAGTGTGAGGAGGAGAGGAAGAGAGACAGAGAGTTTTGGATAATAGTAAGTGTCAGTGTCCTTATGTGGGTCACTCAGTGTCAGCTGAAGTCTGCAGGGCCCAGAAACGGGGTCAGTTTTTGGTGTGTATGTGTGTGTGTATGAGTGTGTGTGTGTGTGTGTGTGTGTGTGTGTGTGTGTGTGTCAGCAAAATGTGCCTGTGATGAGGTTTTGATTTAATCCTATTAAGTCGATCTTTGTACATTGTGGCACAACAGAAGTGACATATGGGTTGTAAATTAATGGAGAACTGTTGTGTGTTATGAGATTAATTAATTCAGTGCATATGCTTTTTATCTATTTAAATTTTTTTTTTATATAAATAGGTGACGACTGACGGTAAACCTTTTTTTTTTATAATTGTTCGTAGAAAGTCGAACTGATGAGACAATCTTCTTTTCAACAATATTTGCTGGCATTACTTCAACTGTTCACATCGTTTCATCTAACTCAACCACCGCTGTTGGGACTACATTTAGAAACAAATGCTTGACTTCAACTTTATTGCACGTAGCCACGCCCACTGATCACTGATTGGTCCGCCTTTCAGCGTGGCTGTGTGAACCTTAATAAAAACAGGGTTTCCAGACAGAAAGCTGAAGCTGTGACGAATAACTGGGTGGATCCAGGTTTTGGGACTGTGTAGTCGCCTCATAATTCTTTAGTTGTCAGCGAGAGAATTAAGATATCGCACAACCAATATGTTGAAATAATATGTCACCACGTTTTATTGATCCTTTGTCTTCCGTGTTTGCTGATAATAGTTTGCTGTTCAGAGTGTTATATGAACAACATGACATATTCTGTGTCCTGACGCACTACAATAAACGCTTTATACTGGAAGCAGCTGTAATAATGCTGACCTGGGATACTTTTTCTACCACTAAGGCTTTAAATTTTTTCTGAGTCTGAGCTTTGGCAAATCAAATCAGCCTCTCAGCTGTAGAGCCAAAAACACACAACTTACAATCAACTGAACAGAGAGGGGGGGAACAGGGAGCGGTACATTGCGTCCATATAAAGTGGTCAGCTCAGTGATGACTAAGCCCAGACAATCCCCTGTTACCACACACACACACACACACACACACACACACACACACATACACACACACACACATACACCTCTTGCTGCCCTCTCCTTGTTTCTCCGTAGCTTCGCAGACATATGGCTTACCGTAATGTGGCTGTGACTCATTGTGTGTACTTGTAAAGTGTGTGTGTGTACGTGTGTATGTACACGTGTGTATGTGTGTGGCAACATCACCCGCCTCCCACCCTCTCACCCACACTCCTCCTCCTTCTCCCTCCTTGTATGAGGTGTGCTTTGCGAGCATCTGGTGGAGAAGACGTGTGAGGGAGGAGTGTGTCCCGTTTTGCCAAAAAAATCTCTGAGCCGCTGTTGAACACAGAACATCTGGATCAGGGAGGGACAATGTTTGTGTGTGTGTGTGTGTGTGTGTGTGTGTATGTGTGTGTGTGTGTGTGTGTGTGTGTGTGTGTGTGTGTGTGTGAAAGAGAGGCAGAGAGCCAAATATATCAATCAGGCTCACATCTGGCAAGCCCAGAACACAGCTGGACACACATGCAGTACTAACCCAGGTTATATGGAGTGAATACAGAGGTGACACACGTATGATGACATTTGAAATATCACTTTATATATTCAGGCTAATAAACTAACATCATGAATATTAAAAAAAAAAAAAACACACTTTGTCAATAACAATCCTCCCAACAGCTAAAATACCAACTTAACAAGCTGAAGCAAATTGTAAAAAAATTTGAAACCACATTTCAATAAGTCTGTGCACGTAGGTGAACTTTTCACATTATTCATCCATGTGAAACCCATTTCCTCACTTTCACATCAGCGGAGAGGCAGACCTTTAGCTTCAGGCTCGCTTTTTGCATCCGTCGCTGCATCCTTCGGACACAAACAGAGCAAAGATGAGATCTGGAGTGTAAACACCATTGAAGAAGAAGAATAGGGAGGACCAGGGTAGGAAGCAGCGACGAAGGCAGGTCAGCTCGGGTGAACACATTTGGAATGTTTACGACATAACATCACATGAGTGTAAGTCGTCGCTCACGCCATCTCCTCTGCAACAATACGTCCCAGATGGCTGCTAACTTCACTGGATGGGGAACAACTGTGTTTTTTGGCACCACCCTACTGTTTGTGTAGTCTACTCTGAAGTGCGTGTAAGTTTTGAGTGGGTTTATGATGAGTGGGGCTTCTTTTGTGCCCTTGATTTATAGATTTATTTTGATGTTTGTATCCTCGCCTGCCCACCAGCCCACCCCCTCTGTCTGCGTCTCGTCTCTTTCTTTTTTTTCCCCAAGTGCAGATGGTTCTTGTTGTGCAGGGTGAGGTCACAGCCATGCAAGGCCTTTGCATGTTGCATGCTTGGTAATGTCTCCACCCTAATGTGTCTCTCCATCAAAGACAGTTTACTGCCAGGTTTCTGTTCGTTTCAGGCTGTTTTGCTCAGTAAGAGGATCATCAAATTGTTTCCACCTGTATTTTCAGTGTAGTAGGTCCTACTAGGTCCTATTTTTACATTCAAACATGGACTTGATGTCATCTGTGAGTGGCACCGAGATACATGCTTTTGTTAATCAGAACAACAAATGAAACACGGTTTCCTTTACTTTGACATGAGAATATATTTTTGAGGAAATTTCTGCACATTTTTATTTTCATAATCAAAAGCCATTTGAGAGATTCCAGATTTTTAATTATTAAAGAATAAAATTAAAGACATTTAAATTAAGGATGTGATTAGATTGATGATAAAAAAAAAATCTGTCCAGTAAATACGAAGCTACAGTATGCAGCAGGTTAATTTAGCTTTGCATAAAACAAGTTAACAAAATTAACCTTTCACCAACTTTAAAGGTCACATATTAACATGTTATGTTTAATTTGTTTAATCAGTATAATTTCTGAAAAGGTGAAAAAGTGTTAAAAGGTCAATTAACCATAAATATAATGCACCAGACTGTTTCTTGGCGGTGTAGGAACCCTCTGAGGTCTCCATCTCTGGCCTGAACTACTCCGGGTCAACAAACAGTTCAGCACTCACCCCTCTGTTTTGGGAGTTGTCAATTTTACACTTGTAGGTTTAGCAAAGTAGAGGTGCTGTTTCCACTCTTTGTGCTCGGCTTAAATAACTGACTGCTGGTTGCAGTTTCATATTTCATGTTCCTAAAATGTTAAACCTCTCTTGTAAGATACAGATTATACATTATGCTGCCACCTCTCAAACTTCTTAAAAGTGAATTGCTTTCCCAAACTTTGCATTTGCTTTAAAGTGAAATGATTTAATGATCATGTTACTTAACTGGCCTGTTTTTTTCTGTCCTCATCATGTCTTCCTCCTGCTCGTCTAAACCACTCACACCCTCACATTCCCAATGTGTACCAACTACACTGAGGGATAATTGGATGTTTTACAACTCTGATTTTCTCACCCCTTTTTTAAAAATTATTATTGCATCTCATCTTATTTTTGAGTGCACTTGTTCCACCACTTCATTTAAGCCACATGTTGCTTGCTCTCAAATGAACATATGTCTCAGTGTCATCCTATCCTACAGAAAGATTAAAGTATAGAAGTCAGAGCTCTACAGTGAATACATTTATTCGAGAGTAATTAGATTTTGCTATTAAAAGAATATCAAAGTGGATGGTTCAATGGTTCATCTGAGTTTGCTGGTTCCTTTTTTTTTTTTGGTACAGTATGATTTTATTCTGCATTTTTGTTGGTTTGTAGGTCAGTTTGTGTCTTTCTTCCTTCATCCTTCTAGTCTGTGGGCATGTTAAACTGTGTCAATCCACTCACCTCCCACACATTTTCATCTTATTACAACTAGATGACTGATGGATGAAGAGCAGGATAATTTACAACACTCATTTTCTCACCTCATTTCTTCATTCTTCCCTTTTTTCCAGTGATTATTTTTGTACTTGTCTTAGTCCTCTAAGTTCCCGTCCTTTCATTTCCGTGTCCTGGCATCAGATACCAGTCCTGTCCGCTCACCCCTCCTCCTCCTCCTCCTCCTCCGCCTCCTCCTCTTCTGCTGTCCCAAACCATGTGAGGGCAGTTACAGGGCATCTTGTATTCCTTAACCAGCACCTCTTCCTCCCCCACCCTGCTGCCCTCATAACTCCCCGTCTACCTCTCTTATGGGGCATTAGGCACATTACGTTAGCTTTCGCCCCCGTCGTACACACACGTTCACACCTGCTGCAGCTGTGCTGCTGCCTGCCAGGTGCCAGTCAGCTGGCGCTTTGCCCAGAAATGACTGGCACAAGCCCTGACACGTGAGCTGCAGAGGGGCTTCTGGGTGTGTTTTTGTGTGTGTGTGTCTGTGTGTGTGTGCCGGTTCTTGGCAAGGGACACATGCTTCACATGCCAGGAATGAGTAAAGCCACTTGAGCTGTTGCATTTCAATACTTTGCATTACACACATCTGAGTGTGCGAGAGACGTCCAGTTGCACCCGCTTCCGGCACACCAGCTTCTGCCACCATTACCAGCAACATAGCAGCGATTATGAGAAGTGATGTGTCTGACTGTGTATATATTTGAATATAAACCCTGACCTGTGTGTGGCAGACCAGAGAGACGTTTTCCTCCCTTCAGACAGAGATCACTGCTGTTCAGATGGAAGTTACATGTCTTCAGTGTACGATTAATGTGTTTTCACACCCTGTAAAAGCCAGAATGCCGATTTACGGAGCAACCAGATGGTAAGAAAATAACAGGAGCGCACTCTTTATTCTGATTTAACCCAAGAGATATGAAAGAGTAAAAGCAGAGAGGGATAGGGAGAAGCATGTCTTATATTATTTTAGTTATATAAGTGACTTTCTCTTGATTTTTCTCTATTTGCTAGATCTTTGTTTGGTGCATCTTATTATGTTAGCCTTATAGAAAAAAAGAGACTGGTTTGTACAAACATCGAGGACAAAGGAAATCAGCAGAGAGAGGGACGATAAAGTCAGATTTGAAACTTTTGACAGAGATAACAAACGAGCTGATGGTGCCGTTTATTCAGTCTCGATAAAAACAGCCGATGAACACAAGGAGAGATGTCTTTGTTGTACTGCAGATCTTCTGTTAAGGGGGGTATGTGATTGCAGAGGAATGAAAACAGTAATTATTATTTTTAAGCAGGTCATGTTTTGATGGTTTCATTATGCTGAGAAATTAGCACCGCTAAACAGGCCAGCGGACTGAATGGTCTAATTAGGAAACGGAGGGAAGATTGTTCAGAGAAGCATTCGGGTGTAGCCTATACGTGTGTGTGTGTGTGTGTGTGTGTGTGTGTGTGTGTGTGTGTGTGTGTGTGTGTGTGCTGATCAGCATGCGCTCAGTGTTCTTGAGGTTTCTTGCAGAGATGAAAGCGTGCCCTATGCTTTGTGTTCATTAATGCTCTACCTGTGTGATTTGTACAGCCTGTCTCTGAATGGAGAATCAATGGAGCGTCATGGCGGAAAGTGTTTCCTAATGTACCGACTCCCTTGTTACTGATGATTATTGCATAATGAGTTCGAGCTAATCAATGAAATGCATCCCTCTTCCCTTATAATCCTATATGAAACACACGACTACAGTTTCTGTAAGCTCTCTCAAGTGCCATTTCTGTGAATTATAGTTCGGCACTGTTGAATTTAAATAGCTTTTAATGAGCCTCACTGTTAAATTGAGAGTAAATGAATGCAATTTTTTTTATTGTTGCTTTGTGTGTGTGTTAAAGGGAGTCAGATGGTTATTCAGTGTCAAATATCTTGAGTGAATTGCAGAAATGATCTGTGGCCTTCTAGCCCACTAAACCACCTTCCCTCTCTGTGTTTGTGTGCAGTACCAGGGAGCACGTGACCCCGGAGATGAACAAGCTTCGTCAGAGTCTGAGGAGGAAGAAGCCCACGTACGTGCCAGAGGCCAGCAGACCGCATCAGTGGCAGGCTGACGAGGAGGCTGTGCGAAAGGGCAAATGTAACTTTGCTGTTCGGGTAAGTAGAAACAGTGCATACTTCTTACACTGGTACAATTCATATTTACTGAATCTTAATTTAAGGTTTAAAGTTCTTGGAAAAAATCTATAAGTGTATAATCTATAAGATCCTTTTTATCCCTGTTTCCATTATCGAGAAAGAACTTTTACTAGGCTGGAGGCGTTAGGATTTCCGGTTGTCCGTTCATCCATACCTACTTCAGTACATTCATCATCTAGTGAACACAATATATCAGGAACGGCGGAAGGAAATCTTTTTAAATTTGGCACTAATGTTCACTTGGGCTCAAGGCTGAACTGTCAAAGGTTATTGTGACCTCAAAAAGCTCAAATGTGGCCATAACTCATAAATCCATATGCTAATTATGACAAAACAAAGTGATGACTCATTTATAGCCAAAAGATCAAAGGTCAAAACACTTTTCTGGCCATTATTCAACGCCATAACTCAGGAACAGAATGGGAGATTGTGCCGATATTTCACATTTGGTCAGATACTGAATCGGTGACTCTAACCTTATCAAACTGTGATTGTGGAGATCTTTGTCTTCTATCAGAATCAGCTTTATTGACCAAATTCCTTCAATATCTTCATGACATTTGTTATCTGAGTCTGGACAGACATGGGCGTAAACTGCAACTTGGCTGGTTGGCGGAGGCAGACAACCACGAGGCAATAATTGCGTTGTTGTTTTTTTAACTGTGTGTGAGTTAAGCTCTGCTGTGTATATATTAACATGACCTCAACCAAATAAATCCCGGGGCCACACACAAGGATGAATCATGGTTTTCTGTGTTGAGGCCTAAATCACAGTATATTCATCATAACTCAAGTTAGTGCCCTATAAAGACCCTCAGCGGTAACAGGTGCACCGGATCCTCACTTAATCAGCACTTTATCCTTGAACATAAAAGAAGAAAACCAGAATCTGCTTCTGCACTAGACCTCCTTATGCTCCACTTACAACCTTTAATGTAGGTCTTAACAGAATAACAGAATAGCAGCCCTACATTATATTTTACACACTATTATCACATTCATAATATATTTTAAGGGTCCCATATTGTATAAATTCAAATTTCCATTTCTTCTTTGATTATAAAGCCGGTCAAGGTGCTGTATAAATACCGTGGAAGTTTCAAAGTGCTCAGTCTACACAGAAATGCACACAGCCCGTATTCAGTGACTGTGCTGACTGTGACTTCTGAAACTTTGTGATGTCACAAACCCACGCTCATGTCATATGTACACCCTCAGCACGGTCCACTGTCCAACATTAGCTTAGCATAAAGACTTAGGAAAGAATCAGGAGGAAACAACCAGCCGGACTTTGTCTAAAAGTAACTAGGTCACTGAGTTTGTGAAATAGAAGTTGCTGTTTCCCCCCGTTTCCAGTCGTTCAGCAAAACTAAGCTAATTGTTTGCTGGCTTTAACTTATACATGATCAGTGTACACTGTACAGACAGGAGAGTGGTATCAATACTGTTATCTACATGAGTCTTACAAAGAAAGCAAGTGAATGAAAATTGAAAAAATTGAAAAGCACAAGTCAGCTGATTTAATCTTGGAGATGAGAATAGCATGCCATGAACATAACATCAAATCTGTGAATTGAAAATGCAAGAGTTTGATGTCTTTTATGCATAAGGCAGCCAAACTGTAAGTAAGTCTGAGGCTGATAAGAAAAATAAGGGCTGTGTGTCTTTAACCTTTTGATATTATGAGTCTGCTCTGCAGCTGAATGCCTCTTAAGCATTAAATGCAAAAAGGAGCATTATTAATGGCCCAATTTACTGATAACCAGCTCCAGGCTAAGCATGCACAGCATGTCTAACTCCGAGAGCCAAAGTGATTTGTTGAACAGCTGGAGAGACAATGACAGTAAGAGATGGAGGGCAGAGAGGGAGGAGTGACCACAAAGTGGAGTTATGGATTACAGAAACCACAGGAAATGACAGGGTGAGGGATGAGGGCACACAGAGGGGTTGGAGAGACATCCTGAGATATGAAATGAAAAAGATATATAGGAGGAGATAAGAGAGGTGAAAGAAAAGAAAGGCTGCAGACTGACTGTAAAGAGAAAGAGCAAAGGAAGAAGAGTGTAAGAAAAGCCAGTGTGAGTGGCTAAAGTGGGCTAATGGAAAATGGTCCTGATGGTAATATGCCACAGAGCCAGCGATGAGATGGGCAGTGACGTGGAGCTCTGAACTTTTACAGAGATGGAAGCACAAAAAACCCTCTCACTCTCTTTATGTTGTTTTTTTTCCCCCTCCGTGTTCCCTTGGTCCTCTTTTCTTCCTCACATCTCTGCCTCCTTTCTGTTTTTCCAGTTTCTAAATGTATTCACGAGTCATGCACTATTAATGCCTCGTCAAGAGCTGCCGAACTGCACCAAAGGAACAAAAACAGGGTTTCTGAGCTCAGTGAGGAGAGAAAAGTTGACTTTCAGAAAAGTAGTGAGTTTGGGAGAGATAATGGTCTGTTGGAAAGTTTAGCAGGTTATTTGTTTGTGTTCTCTCCACCTTCACTTCCTCTGGGTATGGAAAGTTGTACAGTTTCCCCATTTTTCTAAAACGTTTTCATACCACCACCATATTTAGACTTTTACTCGAATGCTAGCTCACTGACATGATTAGCAGTGATTTTTTTAAAACAGACCAGTGTTAGCTCGAGCAGCAGGGAGAAATTAACTTTGTATTTGTTCCAAAGCATCAACAGGCATCACTGTTAAAAGAACAGAAACCCCTTTTGCATCAGCGATGGCAGCATGAAGATAATTTGACATGAGGTCCCCTCATGTGCGACATTTATGATAGCAGCATATTGGGATCTTTGTATATCCAGCTGTTTACCACATTATTCTACACTACAGGCCAGATGTGTCACATTAGAATAAAAACCCACATTTAATGACTGCAGTTTGTTGTTCAAGCAGACTGTTAGTACAGAATGAGTTTTATTTACCAGCCACACAGATCATAAAGACACTGTGCACACCTGTTGGATTCTTTTTTTCCTCTGAAGGATTTTGAGGTAATGATGCATTTTACACTCAAAACATCATTTGTCACCAAGTTGCTCACTTCAGTTAATAACCAATATGCAGTAAGTCAATTGTCTTACCTGAAAAGAGATTGTGCGTTTGAAAGCAATATTGTGTGGAATATAAGTAAATGTTTGTATACATTATGGTATTTTAAAGCTACTGTACTTGAGTATTGTCAATTTGACCAACATTATGCTTGTGCTTCGTAGGGGAAATATTGCACTGGCTACATTTATTTGACAGCTTTACTATTTTCTTTTAAGGTTACGATTTTAAGATATGATGAGCTGATAAAATATGTTGCACTCTTGTTGGGTCCTTAGGAGGCTCTGCCTTAAAGGCTAAAGTCAGGGATCAAAAGTCTCTGTTTGGAGTGAACAGCACAGATTACATTGAAGTCTGATTGACTACACGATATGTACTGACCAGACTCTGAGCAGTGATTGGTGTAGTTTATGACAGAAACAATTTCTCATGTCAGTCGTCTCAATCACTTTGTTTGTTTTCTACCTACAGCCTGCTGCACATCTAACAATGACAAATTTCAGACATCTGTCTATTTGAACTGTCTCGGCTAAAAAAACAAAACAAAACATATCTACAAATCCACTACACTCGGTCACATATTGTTTCCAACAGGTACTTCAGCTCATGGATCAGTCTCCTCAACACTCTCCTTAGGGCTCATCTTCATCTTTCACCACTTGGCTTCTGACTCCAGCAGAGCTGCGGGAGCTTTAATTGTGTCCCCGTGGGCTCTCCGTACACCGCAGAGCAGAGCACTGGAGAGACAACAAAAGGGGATGTGAGGCTATAAATGACTTTAGTCCTCCTCTCTCTCTCTGCTGTCCTCATTATCAGCACCAATATACGGCTGTAAATCCAGTATGGTAGCTCACCAGCCTCTCGCCTGTCAATATCACCGCACTTATTGAAATACTGATGGGGACTAATGAGACTTTGGTTGCTTTCATGTCACTTTGTCTCTTTCCTTTGTTCTGACATAGTACAGCTCAGCTCAGGCTGCTTTACTGGAAGGAGGGTTAGATGAAGAGTGTTGTTGCAACCTGAAAAACAGCCAACATTATTTGGTTTTAGCTATTAACACCTCTCTTTTCTTTCCTCTGCAGTACCTGGGGTTGGTGGAGGTGGAGGAGTCGAGAGGAATGCATGTATGCGAGGAGGCAGTGAAGAAGCTAAAAGTTGTAAGTATCCCACACACACACACACACACACACACACACACACACACACACACACACACACACACACTGCAGATACCTCTCTTCTTCTTATTTTCTCTTCTTTCCCACTTTAATCGCCCTCCCTAGTCGGTCTTATTCCACATCTGTCTGCTCATCATACTTTCTATCTGTCTGATCCTACTACAGAAAACAGAGCAGAAAATAAATTTAGGGCCAGAACAAATGCTTATAAACACACTGACACACACTCTTTGGCCCCCCTTTGGGAGGCTGGATTTGGACAGAGAGCGTGTGAACAGAGTGACACAGGCCGACCAGTGTCAGACAGCCACAGCCCCGCACACACACACACACACACACACACACACACACACACACACACACACACACACACACACACACACACACACACACACACACACACACACACACACACACACACACACACACACACACACACACACATACACACCGGTGTAGAAAGTGCATCACTTTGTTCACAGTCTGCACATCTATAGCTCTGCCATTGTTTTTTCTTTATGTAACTGGGAGTAAACGTGAATATTTTAGGGAAACAATGTGGGATATTTTTTGTTTTCAGTGCACAGTCATTCTGATCTGATCCCCAAGAGGGAGTGTAAGTTTATCTGTGACAAATTGCACCGCTTAGAAAATCTTACAGAGAAATCCCGTTAAAACCTGACTGAAACACAGCCACAGGAGAAATACTTCATGCATTAATTCTTGCCTCTGTTTTCCTTTCATTTGTTTTGCTCTTTTGATTCTCCCTGCTGGATCGTCTCTGCTTCTCTCCATCCTCCATCAATTTCAGCATCTTTTCTTTCGCAGCATCTCTGCGATAGCTTGAGCTGAAAACTTTCTTCCAGAGTTCTCCTTTTCTTTTGATTCCCTACTCCACCTTTTTTTTTTAGCCCTCCATCATTCTCCCCCTTCTCTTCTTGTCAATGGGATTATGCAAAATTTAAGGCTCCTTATCGCTTCGCTGTGGGTTTCCAAGCCATTTCCTGCAGTGCCGGCTCTCTGTTTACCTCACTCTCTCACACACACACACACACACACACACACACACACACACACACACACACACACACACACACACACACACACACACACACACACACGCTTATATGCAGACTCATGTGCACATGCGCACACACATGCAACGCTTCCACTCTCACATGGAGTCCTCACACTTTTTTAGCGCGTATATTTTTAGCCCGGCCCATGCTGAGTGTGTTATTAGCGCTGCCTGGTGCCCTCCTCTGGAGAAATGATTCTTAGTGCCAGCTGGCACAGTTTTTACCTCTGCCCGCTTCTCCGCTCTTAACCCTCCACTACCTCATCTACTCTAAGGATGTAATCAGCATTTTATATAACTGTGAATCAGAGTGGTTTGCTTGATGATCACACCTCTGCAATATTTGCTGTGAGAACATCTGGTGGGATGGGCTCATGATTGTGTATTTACTGTAAAACTTTGTCACTTGCCTATTAAGCTTTGAATTATTTAATCTCACTGTCTTTTTATTGTCTTTTCAGAGCGGGAAAAAGACAGTAAAAGCACTATTGTGGGTTTCAGCTGATGGACTCAGGGTGGTGGATGACAAAACCAAGGTAAGAAAACACATTTTATTATGTGTTGCGTGCATCTCCTTGTTTTGCCCTCCTCTCTGTCTTCCCGTTTTCCCCACTTTATCACTCACTCGGCAACAAAGAAAAGCAGGTCAAATTTGTTCCTTGTGATCAAGTGCTGTGCACAACACGGGTATTTTATCTGTCGTCAGTCTCAGCTTCATAAGACAACCAAAGGGAGAAGATAGAAATGTCCTGCAAACTTCTGATGCTTTTCACCTCTCTAACACACATCTATCTTTGCACCATTGTAGAAGAAATATATATTGGTGGATTCAGTCAAGACACACATTTTCCATCTTCAAACAACCAACAAAAGTCTCCCTCTGTCCCCAGTTTGATGACGTTGTCTTAAGGCTGACAGCAGGAAGGGTCCACCATTTATCTACTGTCATGCTCCCAGTCTAGTTTGGGCCCTTGTGTGTGTGTGTGTGTGTGTGTGTGTGTGTGTGTGTGTGTGTGTGTGTGTGTGTGTGTGTGTGTGTGTGTGTGTGTGTGTGTGTGTGTGTGTGAGTGAGAGCTGGCATTTGTGACTCATGGTTGCTTGCTGAAGGTGCATAGTGGGGGAGGGAAGATCAAGTAAACACAGACACACACACACACACACACACACACACACTTGAGGAGTGTCTGTCTAGAGAGGCCTCCTACAGTGAACACAGCTATAGCCTCGGCTCTATTGAAAGCAGAGCAGAATAAAGAGCAGCAGAGAATAGAGCAGAGAGCAATAGAGCAGCCTCTTTCTCACTTTACCCCCACCCTTTTTCTTTTTTTTTTCAAGGCCATACACATGACCTCACCTCTCCCAGTCCCTCAGTCCTACTCCTCCTCTCTCCTTTCACTTTCATCTCCTTTCTTATTTTTCCTTTTTAAGTCCTATATCACACGTAGGTCTCATATATCTTACTCCTCTGCGCCATAGAGCTCCATCGTTCATCAAAAGCTTTAAAAAACTATTGCATTGGGTAACACGCTCCTACTATACAGTATGTTAAATGCGTTTACCACTTTCCAAAATGGATTAATGCAGGTTTAAGATAACGAAATGTGGTTAGACACTCAGTCATTATGAGCTTCACACTTGCCTCCTTCCTTGTCTTTCACTTCCTTTTCATCATCGCCCTTCATCAGTTTAGCTTCTATCCAGGGATCAGAAAGCACGCCCTCAGTGCCATTCAACCATTATTCAAACCCTTTCCCACAGTCTGTCGGCAAATGTGGATTTATGCATCACACGCAGCTCCGCATGACCTTCATAATACATCATCAATAGACAGAAACACTGAAGTCTTTTTCCATTCAGCAGTTTTTTTGTGCTCGAGGCAGTGACTTCTTTGCCTAGATGACACAGCCTGAGTCACCGTAGTCTTCCTTTCAGTGATGGAAGGACACGATCTGAGTCACCCCCGCACATGTCATCTGAAATATTCCTCATGAGAGCATAAAGTGTTATAAATCGCTAGAAAACACATAGAGTATGATGTGTTTATAGTGTCACAGAGGAACCTACGATACCAGAGATGAAGGAACACCCACACTAGTGTCGGCTCAGCCTTTCGCCTCGGTACCAGTATCCCCCTTCATTCACTAATTGGCCCACACTGAATGGAGTGTTATTCTTCCAACTATTTCTCCTCACATCGTTCTTTTCCTTTCTCCTCCTTTGCCGTCTTCATCCTCCCTCTCTCCTTCTCCTCATCCTCCCCTCTTTGTTTTCTGAGACACTGAAAGAGAGGGAGGAAGTGTGTGGGTGAGTGTGTGAACTCTCTTTTTTACTCTCTTCCCTTTCTTTCTCGTTCTCACCTCTTGTTTTCCTTTTCGTTCTGTTTTTTGGGTAGTGAAAGAGGTGAGCCGGGAGCCCCTTAATGTACACAGAGAGAGACAGGGGCCCCTCTTAGCTTCTTCTATAGTGACTATAGACACTGAATAACCCTTTTATAGAAGGAAGGCCAAGTAGTGGAAACATCCCAGAGAATAACAGAGGATTCGGTGTCATTAGTCTGTAGTCCCTCTCTTTGCTGTCATCAGTGGATGTGTAAATAGGTTGAAGAGGTGAGGATTGAAGGGGTTAAGTGAGGTTCAGAGGATCAGTCTGTGAGCCGGTGAGCCCCGTGTTGGAGCAATATTTCCTGTTTGTCATCAGTTAGCAGCGGTTAGAGAGACAAAACCGTGACAGATGCGATTTGATTCAATCTACCTGCTGGAACCACTCGATTGACTCAGTTTCTCTGTGCGCGCTGTCAGGTCTGATTCCTCCTGATTTTCCTCTTCCTCTGTCTCGTTTCCTCTGTCTGTCTCTCTCAGGACCTTATTGTGGACCAGACCATTGAGAAGGTTTCATTCTGCGCTCCTGATCGTAACTATGACAAGGCCTTCTCCTACATCTGCCGAGATGGGACGACCAGACGGTGGATGTGTCACTGCTTCATGGCACTGAAAGACTCGGTGAGGGGACAGTTCCTTAAGCATAACCCTTTCTTCCTACAAAATTGTGTGCCTGAGGTTTACTTTCCATATTCTAGGGAAAACTAGCATCCACAGACTTTTTATTGGAATCTAAAACTTTAAAAGTAATTGATGAGCATACCAAAAAACAACAACTGCCTTGAAAATGTGCAGCCCAGTATCACACCACAGCCTGTGATACACCCATCAGTCCACTAAAGGATACAGTGTCAGTGTCACGTTTTGCTTCGCCTGGCGTGATAAGTACTCACATGTATGACCAAGATTAAAGACAGAGGTCATGTGATTGAGGTGGAGGCTGAGGCTGGTTGGATGGAACAAACACAGGGCTTTCACCCAAACGATCAGCTTTCAATAGCAAAAGCTAAAGTCAATGTGGATTTCTTTTAAGTTATTATGTACATAACATAATGTATTTAACTTATGTACTGTTCATTCAGTAGCTTACGTTACTTACATAAAATTACCTATTTTAATCCAAACCATGATCTTTTCCTTCTCCTAACAATGTGGCTTAAGACACTTTAATATTCATGCCGAGGTAAGGAAACACGTGACACATGATATGGTATCCTCTGGTGAACCGGTGGGTGTATTACATGTGTGATATTGGGTGACAGCGTGTGTACTTGCATCATCACAACTTGGTTATATCCAGAAAAAAAATATTTACCAACAGTCTTTTATATTTTTTAGCTGTGATCTCTTCAGTCTGAAAACACCTACAGCAAACAGTTTTACCCACAATGCTCTGGGGCTTACAGAAAATAGTGCTTCTTAAAGTTGCAAAAAGCAGAAATTTCCAATGTTTTTATTTTTAAATGATTGTTTTTTCCCAGACATATAAAGCTCAATAACACAACATATAGTAGTAAGATTGTGTTGATGTTTAATCATTCACGTTATTACAAATATCAGTGGGGTTTTGAATGAAACTCAAACCCACAAAGTAACAGTTTCACCTCAACTTCCCATTACATTTGCAGCATTTAAAAAAATATATATACTAATTTTGATGATCACCTAATTAATTTTGAGGATTTCTACATTTCAGAATAATTGATTTCAAACCTGTGTTGCTCATTTGATTGACATTGGGATGGGAAGGTAGAAATTTAAAGACAAGTGTGATAGAACCTGTACTGTCAGGGTGCAGTGTGCTTTCAACCCTACAGTGGTTTCATCAGTTTAGCCTGCGAGTTGGATTAGTAATGCGGACGGAAGGGAACGCAGCACAGACCTGCGGGATTAGGAGAGGGGATTAGACAGAGGCCTGTGGAGTTATCTACCCATCTCTGTCTGTCTCTGTTTCACCCACACACTCTCCATATCGCTGTCTGTTCATCTTAAACTCAGCTGTCTCTCCCATAGCTGTCACGGCTGCCTCCGTAGTAAGAAGAAGCTTGGCAGGGTATGAGGAAGTTTAATGGGATAGACGGAATAACTGCAGAACGCTGGTTGGGATTGGTTGCATTCAGAGCATGAACTCTTGCTGACGTTTGACAACATGAACGATTTGAGGTTAATAATTGCACCCTGATCCTAATAAGCTCTATTAAACATACATCTAAAGTGATAAATTATGATCTTCCCGGTTAATGGAAGGTGTGTACTTGTTTTAAAAGCTTTTTTCTTTTTTTTTTTCGCACCAGGGGGAGAGACTGAGCCACGCAGTTGGCTGTGCCTTTGCTGCCTGTCTGGAGAGGAAGCAGCGGAGGGAGAAGGAGTGCGGCGTGACGGCTTCCTTTGACGCCAGTCGCACCTCATTTGTGCGCGAGGGCTCCTTCCGCGCCAACTCTTCCTGCAGCCAGCAGGGCAGCAGCAGCGAGCGAGATGACAAGCTGCAGGACAAGAAGAAAGGTAGGAGGGTTTTTCACACATTAAAGCTGAAAATGAGACTTGATCCTAAAAATGTAGAGCAGAGAAAACTTGCATGAAGACACTTTCAGTATATATGAATTATGTGCTGAACAGCACTGACCGTTGCCACACCTTCTCCCTCCAGACCAGCCCTCTGCCATGCCGGCACTCCCACCTGGCACCGCCTCTCCACCCGAGGGTGCGGCATCCCCCATGGAGCGCCCTGAACCAGGCGGGCCTCACGCCATCCCTCGCCGCCACGCGCCCATTGAGCAGCTGGTGCGTCAAGGCTCGTTCCGGGGATTTCCGGCCCTCAGCCAAAAGAACTCGCCCTTCAAGAGGCAGCTGTCGCTCCGCCTCAACGACCTGCCATCGACACTGCAACGCAAGACAGACTTCCAGACCAAGAACCCTGGTGAGTTGAGAGGTTTCTGACGTTAATCTCACAAATGTTGACAAGTGAAGACACCTGCTGACCTTCTGACACCGGTAACTTCTGTTTATGAGGGGCAGAAGGTCCCAAACTTGGACTCTGGAGTGGGGCAATAAAATGGCAGGGCTTAAGCTACTCAACAGCAACAAAGAAAAATAGTTTTGTCTGTATCCAGTTCACTTATTCATCAACAGTAGTGACAACTGTGCCTTTAGCAGCTCAAAAGAAAAGGGTGAGAAAAGTAATGTGAACAGGATGCATCATTTTGTTATATTTGCAGTAATTTTTAGCAATTTCTAATTCCACTTCTGATGTGTTTTTTAGTAGCTGTGTGAAAGTTATTGTCCCACAATATATTAAGTTACACCATTTTAAATTTTCTTTGCACTTTTGCACTGTACCACTCAGCTCAATAGGGGTTTATTACTTTGAACTACAGTGTGAAGAGGGTGAATCCAATGAAAATATAAATAGTAGAGAAGGTGTCAACCTATGCACTGTCTATAAAAATGTAAGTAGTCTCCAACTCTGAAAAGTGAAGCCAGATCGGAAGTGCCTTAAAGAATATGTCCTTTTCAAATTTAAAAAGGAATATTTTTAAAACATTTTGCAAACTCAAATCCTCAAATGCTGTTGCTGTTATCCCAAAGAAGTCAAAGAAGATTACTTCTGCCTCTGCACAGAAACAGAAACTACATGTGGACTCTGTGTTCCACTTGTGTCAAGGTTGTTTGTTGGAGCAACATTACTTTTTGCATTTGGCTTCAGTGTGGCGTCACTGACCCCTACCTGAAGGGCTTTGAATAATCTCATCATTGAATAGACCTTCTGCACATCTCAAGTGCATTTACATTCATGTTTTCATGCAGACAAGGTGTAATTCTTCTGGTTAATCCTGACACTTGCCCTCCACTGAATGCTTGACAAGATAAATAGCAGTTATGTGAAGTGCTGTCATTATTGCTATTAGCAACAGTGCTGATCACTGTGTAACTCTGGGAGCTCTTGGCTTCTTTTTTTTTTTATAAGTACAATTAGTAATAACCAACTTAGCTCTGACAGGTTGATGTATACACACACACACACACACGCACGCACACACACACACACACACACACACACACGTAAAGACACACACACGTAAAGACACACCCACTCAGTGTGGTGCCACGGGATCCGAGTGCTCAGTAGCAAGGCTGATTATAGTCATTAAGTGAGATGAGAGAGAGTTGCTCCTTTGACTGGAATACTAAACCACAACATTCAACAGACACTTTCACTCCGTTCCTCATAGTCTATCCTTTGATTTCCACTGTTTACATCCACTGCCTCCCTGCTCCCTTGTGACTCTCTGAACAATGTGTGTATTGATTTGTGCGGTCAATCAGCTGTCCTGGGTTGGCCTTCAGCAAGTCTTCTACCAGCCCTTAAACCTGCAAATGAGGAATGCACACACACGCACACACACACACACACACACACACGCACACGCACACGCACACATACATACCGTATACAGGCACACATGTGAAGTGCTGAGAGAGCCTCTGAAGTCTGTGGGACATTGATAAGAACAGGGGAAGAGAAGGATCACGGGGTAGGTCTCCGCAGAGCAAAGTACAGAGTTAATGGGAGACCTTGCACATGCCTCCAGCGCCCTCTGAACCCTCCGGTATATTTCCATGTTTGGAGCCATACAATGCACAAAGTTCAGAGGGACATACATGTATTAGAAGAGTGGGTTTGAATGCCACAGTAGTAGGGTTTGCTGCACAATGGGACCATCTGTGCTAAACGTGTATTCATTGACTGCACTTTAATCCCACTCGTCTGCATGAGCATGTTTTAAAGTTTCCCACAGTGTGAAAGAAACTCTTCTGAACCAGGAAGGACAAGGGAAGAGAGGGAGAAACCCAAATGTTCTGTCTGGGACATCTCTGTGGTTAGGAAGGGGACAATGAATCTGTTTATATCTGCGGTCTTTGCAAGAAAGGTTTAAAGCTCCAGTCAGTCAGGAAGTGACTTAATCACATTTTAAAAAGTCAAATTCACCTTAGTCTAAGCAACAACAAGGCACGACAAAACAGGCTAAAATGTACATAATGTTACACCTACAGTATGTGATTAAGTTTGAACCTTTTTGTTTTGGGCAATTTTCTGCATTTGTCTTACGAAACGTCTGTTTTTCACGCTTTTTAGGTCAACAGCAGCCAGCATCAAAGTATTCATCTGCTCCAGTTTCTATGCTTTTGTTGCTAACTGGGTCTCTTACACAATTGAATAAATATTGTTTTTTCTCTTTCTCTGTTTGTTTGTCCCTCTGCTCCATCGTCTCCTCATCCCACACCACCTCTTTTCATTCTACCTCTCTTTGCCCCACCTCCCCCTCTTTGTGTTCCTTTCTTGCTAGTACTAGAGATGGACATGGGATTGCCAGGTGAGGGAGACAGTAGTATCAATGCACTGTGTTGCCAGATCAACTCCTCCTTCACCAAGCCATCAGAAGAGCTCTTCTCCAATCCCTCTATGTCTGCAAACGGCCCGCCAACCTGCACTGTGCCCCCTGCTCTGCCTCCACCACCTGCGCCGATGCAGGGTAAGAAAGACTACAACAGATCTGTAGTAATTTTTTTATTAGTTTTCAGTGCTGAACTACACTAACTGGTGGGGGAGTTATTACACTCGCTAAGACTCTTTTTTTCCCCCCTCCAGCCACCTCCTCCTGGGTGCAGCCGGAACCGCCAATCCATTCCCCTCCTCCGGTTTCCATGGCGATGCAGATGCAGATGCAGATGCAAATGCAGATGCAAATGCAAATGCAGAGCGGCCATAGGCGCACACCCTCTGAAGCCGAGAGGTGGCTGGAGGAGGTCTCCAAGGCTGTCAAGGCTCAACAGACTCCTCCTCCGGGCCCCACCATCCCTACCATCCCCGGACCACCCTCCATGTCCAGTCATCAGATGTCCGGTCAGGCAGCAGTGTCAGCTGTCCCCTTGTCCCTAGGCACCATGTCCAAACCTCTTATCTCTGGCCCTTCTGCTCTTTCAGGCCAGGCCCCGATGCCCCTGCCACCCATGTCGATATCATCTGTTCCTCTTATACCAGGCCCTCCGGTGTCAGGTCCCCCTATGTCTCTTCCATCCATGTCTATTCCCACTATGTCCGGTCCAAGCATGTCTGGGGCCCCCATGATCCAGCCTTCCCTCCCTGGACCCCCAGGCTCTCTTCCAAGCTCCATGCAGCCATTCCCCTTGGCCTTTGATGTCACTCCAGCCCCTGTGGGAATGTTTGCCAGCCAGCCTGTCCAGCCTGCTTTTGTGCCCATGCAGACCTATATGCCAGGTCTGGCGAGCAGTATGACCTATCCCAACGCCAGCGTGCCCGTGGTAGGCATTACACCATCGCAAATGGTGGCCAATGTCTTTTGCACTGCCACGGGCTCGTCATGCGCGGGCGGAGCTATCGGCTCGGCCGTAGGAGGGCCCAAAGTCGGGGCGCTCGGAACAGTTGGGCCGCACCAAGCCTATCCGGGGGCACATGGTGCAGTAGGCCCCACTGGAGGGTTCTCCACACCTCCATTTTCTTCCACTCCGCCATTATCAGCCACCATTAATGGCCTCCCACCGCACAGCAGCGCCACAATGGCCCTCCAGAACGGGACCTCCAGCACTGGTGGGAATGGTGGCAGCAGTAGCAGCTGGCCGCCAGAGGGCAGCCAGCTAACAGCTCCAGCGGTCAGCGAGTCCCAAGACGATGACCGTTTTGAGGCCAAGTGGGCAGCACTGGAGACAAAACCAGCGCCTCAGCAGCCTGGGAACAAGGCGCCAGCTGCCGCAGCCAACCCTTTCTCCAACAATCTGCAAAAGACTTTTGAGATTGAGCTCTAAACCAGACTTTGCCTCCCAAAGCTGTAGTCCTTAAATTTAGCCTAGCAATTTGCTGAAAGCTCTCATAGGAGTGAGCACCACAATGATCTTAATTGCTTTCTTTACACTACCTTGTGAGTTAGAGAGGACTTGTCAGTTTGCTGGGCTGCAATTGGACGATCAGGTATGAATCTCTCTAGACTCGATGGACTGAATGAATCCTTCCACTTCACCCGCTACCTGCCTCTCTTCCTTGCTTTCACATCTCCACTCTGACTTTGACTTTACCTGCTACAAGTCCCTGGATGTACTGCATGTGCCCCCTCTGAGAACATTGTGGGGGACACACAGTTCAGTGGTTTTCTTTCTTTAAAAGGGCACTCCACTCAGATGCATTCCCACCCCACGAGATATTTTTGGCAGTTTTACTTGATTTTGGTGGAGACTTTAGAGGATCTGGCTACATCACGAGAGAAGCAGAGAAGCGATTTTGTGACTGATGAACGGACTGATGTTGACCTTCGCCAAGCACAGCACATGTTTGGATTCCTTAAAGGACTATCCAAAATGTGAGACTCAACCCTGCAACCCAAAAGGACTTACTGACCAATAGTAGAAGTTTATGGCCAAAATTATTTTATTTATTGTATTGTATTTTTTATTTTAACAAGTTATGTGTACTTAAAAATCAAAACTTTAAAGCAGTGTTTCAGGAGCATGTTGTTTTATATCCCCTATATTTATTTTTGTTGACTACATATTGCAGACAGTAAACAGGTGCAATTGGTCAGTTGTAGAGAGAAACTGAATGACAGGAACCAAATAGCCAGGGCTGACAGTACAGCTGTGTAGTGTGACATGTGAGACAAGTGTATATAGCGGCATGTTTCTTCCACCTGTTAGCCCTCACGTATATACTGTATGCTCCACTGCTGCTGAGGCCGGTTGAGTCCATACGGCTTCACGTTGGCTGTGCAGCCCACTTCTGTTGCTAACGCCTAACTTCTTGGGCACTGGGACATGAAAAATGACTTCAGGATATCCAGCACACAGACTATCTGGACAATACAGCACAACAGTCCTTTGGACTCCATCTTCACCAGACAAACCCAAGGAACTTTAACAACTCAGTGGAAATAATAATTAAAAAAAAAAAAAACAACGACAACACTGTGCAACTCGTTGAAAGAATAATGCACTACATTCCAACAACCATAGATCCTTTTACGTGTTCAAACACAGGGTATAGCCTCATCACAGTACACAGTATGATTGTGTATTCACCTCTACCGTACTACTGTATCAGCTGCAGTAGTGTGACACTCATAACAGATTTTGGGATATATAATGCAACCTGGTATCACGCCAAAGCGGGTAATACACTTGCCAGTCCACTGGAGGATACCCGTGTCAGTGTCATATTCCTCATCTAGCCTTGAACAGTAAGGTGCCTTAGGTTTCGCCAACAAAAAACACCTGATTAGGTTTAAAAAGAAACATCATGGTTGAGTTAAAATAAGTAATATTGTAGGTTACTACTTTACGCAAGTGAAAAAGTTTACGTTACGTAAGGAATTTACTCGCATGACTTAAAAGAAATGAACATTGGTTTCTCAGAGTCTAGGTTTCCCAGGTCAAAGTATTGGGTTCAATCAATCCAACCTCCCCCAAGCTTCTTCCTTACGTAGAGTTTATCGCTCTTCACACTTCACCCTGGTCATACATACGTGTACTTTTCACGCCTAAGTGAGTGAAGATGTGACACTGACATGGTATCCTCTAGTGGACTGATGGGTGTATTACACACTTTGGTGTGGATGTTGGGAGGTGAAAAGGAAAGATGCAGATGAGCAGACATAGACTCAAGGAATTGGAATTTTAAAAAAAACAAGAGCAGTTAAGACTCTGGCAGATTAACAGAGAAAAAAAATTTAACAGCAAAAGCATAGATGATTTAGAGAGTAGAGAGGAAAGAGGAAGGATAAGCTGTATGTGAGAGACTGCAGGAGAGAATGGAGCAATACTTTTAAAGAATGATATGGAGAAAGTCTGATGGAAGGAAAATGAGATAAGATGTGATAAAAGGGAGATAAAAGTAAGAGGTTAAGACACTGATAATGAGGACGCATTCATCACGACACAAGCACTGTCTGCTGTCTTTTTTTCTTCTCTGAAGGACGAGGTGCTTTTATTTCAGTATCATATGCCTCAACTCTTAAAACCTCAAAAACATCATATTAAGAAAAATTCATATAATTGCAGTCTCATATATATCTCATAACTTTTTTTCTGACTGTGTGCATCTCCTTATAGCCAAAACTCCCAATACTGTCAAAAAAAAAAATCATAAAAGTTCGGGTCTTTTCAAGAAGATGCAACATTACAAAAAGTTAAATTATTCTTTACTGAAGGTCTTTTCTGTATGTTATATAAACTGCAGCCTGACCAAAGGCGCTCCTGTTACTGTATGCTCCTTGGGAATTGAATTGTATGGATACAGAAGGCCACTGATTAGATTTCCTGCTTATTAAATCCCAAAGTTGAATTAACTTATTTGGTCTCTTCCTGTGGCAGCGATCCTGTCTGATAGGCTGGCCTCTCAGAGAACCTGAATTCATGTGGCACAGGCCTAATTTATACCACCTCGGATCCTCCAGGGTTTTTAGTCCTTTGTTTTCGGACGAATCCTCCTCAAAACCAGAATGATTCACTCATGAAATTGATGCTTTTAGTTTCATTGAAAATATATTTTTAAGCCCTCGACTCTTGTTTGCAAGCCCTCCAAATTATAAATGTAGGTTAAATTGTTTTTCTGCGTTAAAGCAAACTAAATTACCTCATAAACATGATTGTAAAACCATAGTTTAGTGATGGTAACAAAGCAAACCAGTGGAGTTTATTTTTAATCTTTATTTACAGAATTTTTGTATTTAAACCAACATATTTGTATTGTAATTACATTGTACAAAAGATAAATAAAGTAATATAATATTACACCTGCTCTTATTTTGTAGCCGGTGACTTCTTCGCAACCACAAGTTTTTTGTTGTTGTTTATATCTTCTCTTTTCCATCATTTCTTTCATTCCTTCAGTTTATGTCTCCTGCTTTACCCTCACCATTTTTTAAAATTTTGATTTCTGCCTCTGAAGACCTCAAACGCTGTCTCTTGTTATTGATCTGACTCTGACCTTTCATCTTTGTTTCAATGCTCCGTGAGTTAAAAACTGTTTAGCGCTGGTGTGTTTTCATCAGCTAGACTGAAATGGGTTACATACCTCCTGAATGTTTTTAAAACACAGTGTAAAACCTTCGAGCTAACTGCGGTGGGACAGATAACTGTGCGTTAAATGAGAAGATCATCACCACTCTCATATCTGGCAGCTAAATATTGTATGCTACATCCAGGCGATTGTTAGTGAAGTGTTGAATAGAGTACAGAAATATCTGCCCGAGTTCTGTTCAAAGGTAAAAAGAATGTCTCTAAAAATGAATAATGAATAATTATGATATATGTTGTTTGTTTCATCTGTACAAAAACTGAAGACTTAAACAACAAATTGTTGTGTCATGAGGGGAAACCAGTTCACCTCAGCAAGAATAAGTGCAGCACACGACCTGTACAAGCACAAATAGCTGCTTTTTAACTCTTTTAGTTTTTAGTATGGACTGAACAATATTGCACTTTAGAGGTGCCATTTATTTTTCAGTTTGTTTTTTTACTTTTGAGAAACGCTAGCGGAGCTCTTTCACTATTTCCAGTTTATGTGCCAACAACTTTTGGCAGAAGCTTCATATTTAATAGACTCTTAAGAAAGAGGAATCAAACTTGTCATCCAACTCTAGCCAGAAAGCAAATTCTAAAGCTCTATTCCCGTAATGTTATTACAGTTCTTTATATCACACTACACACTGAGCACCAAAGAGAGAAACAAAGAAATGGCTGTGGCTGGTTACAGGTTGAGACAGTTGACAGCTCTTAACATTATTAGACTTGCATGCCAGCTCGTTCATCTCCTTTTTGTACCTTGTCTCCGTCCTCTCTGACTAAACTCTCTGCTCTGGGATGTGCTGCAGTCTGATCAGCGCTCTGTCCTCCAGTGAGCCGGGGGCCGAGTGGTGCTGCTGCTGCTCAGGTCACTAATGGAACCAGACAAGGCCTCT